>NC_143059.1:20875075-21026590 GCF_052426305.1 Pelodiscus sinensis | reverse complement strand
TTTATGGTATCCAGGGGAAGTGTAAAAAACAGAACACCACTTCTGGGCCTGAGAAAGTTCTGACTGGTGAGATTAAATTGCTATGCATGTTTGGGATGATGAGCAGTAGTTGCATAACATTTGGATGCAAAAGGTCATGTTCCCGCATCGGGATGCCAAGCTCTTCCCATCAGTAATGTAGGGGTATCAGAATAAGAGATGCACTGACAGCTGACAATCACATATTGAAAACTTGCATCTTCTAATTGGTGCTGGTCAGTGGGTAATCATTTTGGAGCTGAAAAATCTGCAGTGGGTGGTCTTTGTCATGCAAGTGTGCAGGGCCATTAATTGTGTACTGCTACACAGTGCTATGATACTCAGTAAGGTATGTGACATAGGTAATGGATTTGCAGCAACGGGGCTCCTGAACTACGGTGGGCAGACAACAGACCACTTTTTGCCACAGAAGACATTAACAGAAAAGGCTACTTTTCTGTGGTTATACAAGTGCTTGTGGCTCATTAGGGATTCTTCATGGGTGTTGGCTAGTCAGAGAGAGTTCATGACACATCACTAAGCAGAGAGGTTGTTTCACAATCAACAGATTACAGTGGTGATGTTAAATGCTAGTACTGGTCCTGGAGGACCCAGTCTACCTATTACTTCCGTGGCTAATGAAACCATATACCAATCGCCTTGGCAGTACCAAGAAAAGATTCAGCTACCAGCTCAGCAGAGCCAGAATGACAGCTAATCGTGCTTTAGGTTGAGGGGATGCTGTCAGTGTTTACTCACAAGATTGGATCTCAGTGAGAAGAAAAAAAGTGATTATAGCTGCCTGTTGTGTCCTGCATAATATCTATGAAATAAATGGGAAAAAATTGCTACCCAGGTAGAGATGGAGCATCTGTACAAGGGCTATTCCAATAGCTCAGGGTGGAGCTATGCAGCTGGAGGCGTAGAGAGAGCACTTTTAACAGTTAGCCACAGCAATTCATTGTGTGGATTGTACTTTTCCTGTCCCTGAAGTATTGGGGACTGTTAGGAAATGTGTGGTGCTTGGTGTACTTTTATGAACATAACACTGTCTGGTAATTATGGTGCTTTCTGGGAATTTAGAATTATCACACTGTATTTGCCACTGACCCTATGTGATTTATTGATCTCTACAATAACAGGAAGTGGGAAATGTCAGCAGTGCTCTGCTTCCTCTAGAATATGTTATGGAGTATTAAAGATTAATTATTTACCAGAAAGTAGATTAGTTTTTGCACTGATTTTGTTATGCAATAAAAGGTACAATTTAAAAAGGCATTCAATAAAAGCTTCTTCTAAAATAAATTAACAGAACAGAACTTAACAAGGAGACAGAATATTCATGTCCATTTCTGTCCATTTTGGCTACACATGTGACTCTCACAAGTTGTGGTTTTCCTATGGTCCCCTGATGCAGATTGGTTGGGATAAGGATGAGGTTCCTGGAGCCAAGTGAAACCTTGAGGGATATAGAGAATTGATTGGATGGAGTTCTCCATTGACTGCAAAGGGAGGTGAGCCTCTACTTATTGAACCTGTAGGTCAACAAAAATCTGCAGCATTTGTGTTGGCTTCTAGAAAAGCCCCCATTATATCCTGGCGCATTAGATCCTCTCTTTTTCCCGCTGGAACCTGGACCTTTCTTCTGTTTGCTCTTTCCTTCTCCAGGCTGCTGGCAATGTTCACCCTGCTGGCCCTGTCTCCAATGTGGCATTGTTTCGCAGGATCTTGATGAACATTTCATGTCCTCTTCTTTCTTGTCTTTGTTTTGGTCAGGCATTCTGTGTGTATTGCAAAATGTATTGCTGTGTAATGATCATAGACAGCACAAGTTAGGTTTCAGAGCTTACTTCCCTTTCTCCTCCAGATTTTTAAACAAGACTGCTTCTTGCTACTTCATCCTTGGACTACCTGTGTACAACCTGTGTACAACACTTTAAAGTCCGAGCCATGCTGTGTATGGTCAAGGATGGGTGCAGGGAACAGTGGGTATGAGGAGGGAATTGTTTGGTTGCATGAAACAGTAAAAACTAGGCCCCTTTTTCCATGTGTATGAGTGCAAGTTAAGGGTACTGAGCACCAATGCTACATGTAGAGCCCTGAAAATCCATGGATATCCACTTTATATCCATGAGTATCCACATCTGCGAATGTGGATATCTGTGGCTCGTTTTTGACGGTATTTTCTCTAGTCTATTATGGTTTTAGATGATCTCTCATTCCTCAGGGTAACAAAGGCACTATTTGTATCCTAAGGTGCACTGGCCCATGTTCTGCTAGCTCATTTACTGTGGTGGTGCCTGCTAAAGTCTTCATGGAATGGTGTGGGAAAACATCCCACCCCAGAGTTAGAGATAAGGTTGCCAGTACTAGAAACTTTCAGGAGAGGATTGCAGGATACTTCCAAGGGAGCTGCATCCAAATTTCTCAGGAGGATTCAAGGCACATTCTTATGTCTATAAACCAAGAGCTGCTCATGGGCCACACAGATTACTCTGCCAGGAATGAAAAGCAGATAACTCCACCTCTCTTGGTTATGCTGCTACTTCTTTCAATTAAATCAATTAATGAAAAGTCGCTACCTCTGTTATGCTATGTCGGGGTCAGGCACCATCTGCACATTTCAACATTACAATGGAAAATGCCTTCACACACTTACCTGAGGTTCCTTCCCTGAATGTGGCTCACCTGTAGGGAGTAACTGGACTGGGGTGGAGTCTTGGGTTGAATCTGGTTCATGGCATAGCTGGACCCCATGGTTGAGTGTTTTCATCTTCCTCTTTCTCACTGTTCTCACTGTGTATGGGTTTCCTTGGTAAGATCCATGTTGCTCAGTGGGATGCTAGTGGGGCCTCTGCTATGCAGCTCCTTGTTAAAGCAGTAGGTCTGTGGCTTGGCACCAGCTTGACGGTTGATCTCCCTGACTTTCTGGCCTGCCTGCTGCAGTTCCTTTGCTTTCACACAGTACTGCTGTTGACCTCTGATGTGGGAGGTGAAGTGGAGGTGGCTTTTGCTCTCCAGGATCACTGGGCCACAGACCAGTGTTGGGCATTGTGGGACAATTCTGGAGGACCTATAGGGTCGATATAGGCCATGTGCTGTCTGCATTCACCCTTTGCCAGCCATAGTAGATTGACCATGGCTCAAAGCCATTGGGGAGCTGATGTTACTGCATTGGCCTAAGAAGATGCTTATATCAGTAGGAGATGTATGCACAATTGGGTTAGTGCAAGGCAACTTACATTGTCTTACCTTTGTAGTATAGATCAGGCCCCATGGAGGTCACATAATTTACAGGTCTCTGATTTTTACAGTTGTTTAAATTACTCCGCATACAAATGTATACTCATGCAGTTAGTGTATGGTCTGCTAATAAACTGCAGCTTGTAACACAGACTTGTTTTATGAACATACACAAAGTTTAGTTTGTGCATGTCTTTACCCTAGCTGTAGTGACATATCAAGTAAAGCTGGCACCCAGACACCTGTCCTCTTCAGGATTGTTATGAGAGATGGCTAAAATCCTGTGTTACATCTTTGATTTTATTTTCTTCTAGAGATGAAAACAACAAAGAAAACTATCCTGACAATGCAACAGTCTTAGAGGAAAGCCAGCCATCACCACAAGACATCCAGCAGCACGTGGAACAGACAGCCCATGACTCCACACTACGGGTTGGGATGGGCAACTTAAAATTGAGAAAACCCAAATCCATTATAAAACAAGAAAATGGGAAAAACTATGAAGAAAGTCAGGTAATACTGTAAATGTATCTGTTTAGTCTAGATATTTATGGTGCAGTGTCATAGAAGGAATATGTTCTAAAAGCAAAGTGATGCAAATGATAGCATTATTAATCCCTGCTCTACCTCACCTCCACAGTGATTTGGGCTATGTATCTGGGGCAAGTAACATTTCAGTTGAAGTAATTATTATTTCAGTAAGGGAATTTTGCAGAATCAGTGAGAATTCCCTGACATAGTGTTAGATTGTGAGTCCACAACTGCTCACTGCTGTGAGTAAGAACGTTACAGTGAGGATGTGCAAATCCTTTCTCTTTCTGAGTTATCCTCTTGTATTTCCTTTATCTGCGGCCAAACTTCATTAGCTGGTTTCCTCCCATGCTTACAGCCTCTTTTCTCTATGACTCTAATTTTCTGCTTCTTCCAGGAGCATTCAGCATGTCCCACTTTACCACCCTGCCTGTAAATTTTGTCTTGTACACAAACACAAGACTCATTTGAGTATCATTCCTTAGCACTTGGCATCTTCCTTAAGAATTTTGCTGGGGATTTTCCAGTATTTGATTTCCTTGCTACAATTTCTGTATAAAAATTATTTTCATGGCCTTCTGGTATATGACATTAAGTTTAAATAGCAGGTGCTTCTATATTGCCTCGTTAGGTGGAGCACAGGCACTATCTTGAAAAACATCCATTACCACAGTGTCATCAAAACTACAGTGTTCTCTGAGCCTCCTGCTACAAACTGTGAACCCCTCCTCTTGGTTTATTTATGAAACTGGAATTTCACAGAGTGTTGAGAGGACAATTGATGACATAAATGCATAATCTCTGCAAGAGTTTTTGTTCCTGGTCAGTTTGATTGAAGCTGAACTGACTTCATCAAAGGGCAGAAGCCAGATCTTCCACCCCACTCAGGAGAGCAGATACTGCTTCATTTTCAAGTATGGTGTTTGCAGCTTCCAGATGTTGGAAACTATACTGTACATTTTTATATTTAACAAAATGGTTGGCTTGCTCTGTTGCATGTTCCACCCTGTTGTGCCATTTAAGGTCGTGACGTAGTGGTGAGTAAGGAAAGCTGAGTTATACGCCTACCACATCAGCACCAAAAAAAGGGAAATTGGCTGATGGGCCAATAGGGAGCAGCCTCCAGCCTTGTTAGCCAGGAGCTAGATAGAGGCTGGCAAGGGGAAGAGAAGGGAGCCAAAGGAGAAGAGAGCATTGGCACTCTTCTCTGTAGGCAATAATATTTCAGGTGTGTTCCCGAGGCTCTTCCCTGAAGAGAAGGGGGTGAGAACATACATCACAACAAAAGAGCTCAGGTGACCTAGAGCTAATGGATAATGGTTGGCAACCCAGAGATGAGAGAGACCCTGCAGGGATTTGTGAAGAAGCAGGAACAGGTGCAGAAGGTCCTGCAAGGCTTCCACAGTCCCACTAGGCTGAGCGACAGACCTTGCTAACCTGGCAGGCAGCAGAAAAGCCTGCAGGGTTTTATGAGAGAGCAGCCCAGCACGCAGCAGCAACTCCTCCAGCACCTGGTGAGCCCTTTGATGGGGAATGACATCGGGCAGGCTGGCTTGCAATACTGTGAAATGGGCTTGGCTGATGACCCAGATGTGTTCCTTTGCATGTCAGAGCAGGTAGCAAGAGGCGCATATGGAATCAGGTTACTGAGCCCTACAGCTAGCTCCCTACTTGGCAGACAAAGCTCAAGAGGCCTAAATGACACTGAGCGATGAACAGGCCTGGGACTATGAGACCACAAGGGCAGCCATCCTAGACGTGGTGCGCTTGTTGGCAGAGAAGTATCTCCAAAAGTTCCAGTCAGTGAGATGCATGGGGAGTGTGTGGCCCTGGGCCTTTGCCCAGAGACTAATGGACTGGCCCTCCATACTGGAGCCTGAGACTGGGGCCTGAGACAGGGTGCTGAGTCTGCTTTGGGACCAGTTCTGTTCAATATCTTCATCAAGGATTTAGATGGTGGCATAGAGAGTACGCTAATTAAGTTTGCAGGCAATACCAAGCTCGGAGAGGTTGTAAGTGCTTTGGAGGATAGGGTCAAATTCAAAATGATGTGGACACAAAGGAGAAATGGTCTGAGGTAAATAGGATATAGTTTAATAAGGACAAATGCAAAGTGCTCCTCTTAGGAAGAAACAATCAGTTTCACACATACAGAATGGGAAGTGGCTCGCTAGGAAGAAGGACTGGAGAAAGGGATTTAGGGGTCATAGTGGATCACAAGCCAAATATGAGTCAAAAGTATGACACTATTGCAAAAAAAAGCAAACATAATTCTGGGATGCATTAACAGGAGTATAATGTGCAAGACACAAGAATCATAGAACCATAGAACTGGAAGAGACCTCAGAAGGTCATCAAGTCTAGGCAGGACCAATCCCAACTAAATCAACCCAGCCAGGGATTTGTCAAGCTGAGACATAAACACTGCTACGGATGGAGACTCCACTACTTCCCTAGGTGCTTCACCACTCTCCTAGGCTATGTCTAGACTGCAGGCTTCTTTCGAAAGAGGCTCTTTCGAAAGCATCTTTCGAAAGAGCCTCTTTCGAAAGATCACGTCTAGACTGCAGGCGGATCTTTCGAAAGAGAAATCCGCTTTTTCGAAAGAGAGCACCCAGCGAGTCTGGATGCTCTCTTTCGAAGACGGCCTCTTTACATTGAAGAACGCCTTCTTTCGAAAGAGGAACTTTCGAAGGAAGGCGTTCTTCCTTGTGAAACGAGGTTTACCGCCATCGAAAGAAAAGCCGCGTTCTTTCGAAATAATTTCGAAAGAACGCGGCTTGAGTCTGGACGCAGGGGAAGTTTTTTCGGGAAAAGGCTACTTTTCCCGAAAAAACCCCTGAGTCTGGACATGGCCCTAGTGAAATAGTTTTCCCTAATATCCAACCGGGATCTCTCCCACCACAGCTTGAGACCATTGCTCCTAGTTCTGCCATCTGTCACTACTGAGAACAGCCTTTCTCCATCCTCTTTAGAACCTCCCTCCAGGAAGTTGAAGGCTGCTATCAAATCCCCTCTCACTCTTCGCTGCTGCAGACTAAACAGACCCAACTCCCTCAGCCTCTCCTCATAAGTCATATGCTCCAGCCCCCTAATCATTTTGGTTGCCCTCCGCTGGACCCTCTCCAATGCGTCCACATTCTTTTTGTAGTGGAGGGCCCAGAACTGGACACAATATTCGAGATGTGGTCTCACCAGAGCCGAATAAAGGTGAATAATGACTTCTCTGGATCTGCTGGCAATGCTCCTCCTAATGCAACCTAATATGCTATTAGCTTTCTTGGCTACAAGGGCACACTGTTGATTCATATCCAGCTTCTCATTCACTGTAACCCCCAGGTCCTTTTCTGCAGAACTACTACTTAGCTGGTTGGTCCCAGCCTATAACAATGCTTGGGATTCTTCCGTCTCAAGTGTAGGACTCTGCACTTGTCCTTGTTGAACCTTATCAGATATATTGTGGCCCAATCCTCCAATTTGTCTAAGTCACTCTGGACCCTATCTCTGCCCTCAAGCGTATCTACCTCTCCTCCTAGTTTAGTGTCATCTGCAAACTTGCTGAGGCTGCAACCCATCCCCTCATCTCGGTCATTAATAAAGATATTGAACAGAACCGGTCCTAGAACCGAACCTTGAAGCACTCCACTAGAAACCGACTGGCATCATGAAATCGAGCTGTTGATCACTACCTGCTGGGCCCGGCCTTCTAGCCATCCTTCTATCCATTTTACCGTCCATTTATCCAATCCACATTCCCTTAACTTGCTGGCAAGAATATTGTGGGACACCGTATCAAAAGCCTTGCTAAAGTCAAGGTATATCACATCCAGTGATTTTCCCATGTCCACAGAGACAGTTACCTCATCATAGAAGCTAAGTAGATTGGTCAGGCGTAACTTTCCCTTTGTGAATCCATGCTGACTCTTCCTAATCACTTTACTCTCTGCCTCAAAATAGATTCCTTAAGGATCCCTTCCATGATTTTTCCAGGAACCTAAGTAAGACTGACCAGCCTATAGTTCCTTAGATTGTCCTTCTTCTCTTTTTTGAAGATGGGCACTACATTTGCCTTTTTCCAGCCATCTGGGATTTCTCCCGATCGCCACGACTTTTCAAAGATAATGGCCAAAGTCTCCTCAATGACATTTGCCAACTCCCTCAGTACTCTCGGATGCATTAAGTCCGGACCCATGGATTTGTGTACGTTTAGCTTTTCTAAATAGTTCCTAACCTGTTCTTTACCCCTGTGACGGGGCATCCCGCCCCCCCGCACGATGCATTCCACTGGGCAGGCGCTCCTCGCTGCCAAAGGGGGAGCAGTCCGGCGGTGCGCAGCATGCTCTGGAGCTGCGCCGGAGAGAGCGGAGCTGGCCGGCGTGTGGGCAGCAGTCAGGGAGCGCAGGGGCAGCGCGGAAAGGCCCCGCCCTTCCCATGAACGTCCAGCGCATTGAAGGTCGGCGTAAGGACGTCAGCGCCACCCCCTCCCGACAGGTGACGTACAAGGGCAGCGGGACATTTTAAAATGCCACTGCCATAGTCGGGGGGGGGGGGAAAGAGGAGTAGAGAGAGAAAGGAGCTCCCCGCAGGGACAGCCGAGCCGGAGGGGCCGGTGTAGGACCAGGGGTATTGTGGCGCACTATTCTGGCCGGAGATGAGCCCGCCGGCAGTCTGGCTGCAAAAGGGAAGGTGAGCCTCCCCGCGATAAGACACCAGGGCAGGGTAAAGGATGCAGCCCAGAGCAGAACCCTCACAGGTTGGTGGGCTGACGCATTACGGCAGAAAGCCCTGTCAGCCGGGATGGGTCTGAGCCGACCCGTACCCTTAGGGCCCTGGGCAAGGGCCCGTGAGCGAGGGCAGGTCTGGGCCCTCCTTTTTCCCCCCCCCACCACCTTGACGGGGGAATCCTGGTGTTAGTTGGGCGATTGGTCATAATCGAACTCTCGCTGCATCAGAGCGGGGCTCAATATAGCCGCTGGACCGGTACGCAGTTAAGAACCTAAAGGCCACGGGTGTAGGGTGGTGACTTTGGGTGTAGGCCACCCCCAAAGGGGCTGTAACCCTGAGGGGGAGAGCTTCACGTGACAGATGGTGGAGAATGTGGGCATGATGGGAGGTCCCCACCCTTGATTGAAAAGGGGAATATTCATACAAAAAGGGGGGGGGGAGTTTGTCTCGTGCTCCAGAGAGCGAAGGCAGAGGCGAGCCGGGTGCAGCGACGTCTCCACGAAAGGAGCGTAGAGATGAACCCTGCCCAGTTCCTCGAGTGGATTAAGGAGTCCCAGAGGCAGAGTCAACAACAACAGACCTTGTTGATCCAACAGCTGTCCACCCAGCATCAGGAGCAACAGCGGCAGCTGATAAAAGATTTGGCTGAACAATTTAAAGCACAAGTGCAGCTGACGGCGCCACTAGGGACCGGGGTGGCGACCCCAGGGGAAGACGGAGAGGAAGACGAGGCGGGCATGGCTCGCCTGATCATCCGTCTGACTAAGATGGGGGCCGCCGATGACCCCGAGGCGTACTTGACAACCTTTGAGCGGGTCGCCACCGCAGCCAGGTGGCTGGAGACCTATTGGGCCACGATGTTGGCCCCTTACCTGACCGGACCCGCACAATTGGCGTACCAAAGCCTGAGTGACCGGGACGCACTACACTATTATAAACTGAAAGAGGCCATCTTGGACCAGATGGGCATTACGCCCAAAACCTACCGGCAGAAGTTTAGAGCTGAGCACTATAGCTCGGGGACCCGGCCACGGGTTATCGCCCAGCGATTGAAGGAGGCGGCCTGGAGGTGGTTAGACCCTGAGCAATGTACCGGACCGCAGGTGGCTGAGTTAGTGGTGCTGGAGCAGTTCATGAACATCTTGCCCAGCAGCGGTCAGCGTTGGGTACGCCGCCATCACCCCTCCACACTGAGTGAGGCAGTTGAACTCATGAATGATTATGAAGCCGCCGAGGGGGTAGAGATGGTGAGCCGGGGGAATAGACCACCCCCACCCAAGAAAGGAGAGGCAGGGAGAAGCCCCCACACTAAGGGAAGTCCAGAAAAAGGTGACAGATGGGGACCAGGACGAGGGGCCACACAGAGACCCTTAGCGCCGGCCTGGTCCCTCCCGGCCAGGGAGGTGCCCCGAGACGCATCAGGCCACCTACCTGATGCTGGGCCCAACCCCCTTAAGGCGGGTCTGCCCCGCGGACCCTGCTTTCGGTGTGGACAAGAGGGTCATCTCATTAAGGACTGCCCCTTCATGGATTGTTCCTACGCGCAGGCGTTAGCGGGGGCCGGGGAGTTAACGGAGGAGGCCGAAGGTAAGATAATGCGGCCCGTGGTGATCGAAGGCAAGCAGGTGGTGGCACTCCTTGACTCGGGGTGTAGCCAGACCATAGTACGGGCGGACTTAATCCCCCCGAAGGGCCCACGGAGTCCCCCCATGCAGGTGCAGTGCGTCCATGGGAACCTGCACCAATACGCCACCACCTGGGTCCGGATCAAGGAGGACGACCGCGACAGTTGGTGCTATGTGGTAATAGCTCCCCAGCTCGCCTATCCAGCTTTGCTGGGCCGCGACTGGGCGGGGTTCCGCAGGGCCGTAGGCGATTGGCAAGCCAGGGGGGCAACACAGGAGACAGGTGCCCAGTTAGGAGCATTAGGAGAACCTCCAAGGGGGGTAGCCCCCCACGGTGCCCCAAGTCGAGGATCCCGACGTAGGGGAGCGCCTCCACCTGGAACTCGAGAACGGTACTTTCTCCACGAGCAAAGGGAAGACCCCACGCTGAGGCACACCTGGAGTATGGCGTGGGAGGGCGGCGAGCAGGAGGAGACTACAGTGGGAGGCCTCGCCGGCCCTTGCTTTGAGTACATTCCGACCGCTTATATAGGGTTGATGGGTGGGGGGAGGAACGAACAGAGACCTGACAGCTCCTCGTACCATGGCGGTACTGTCGCCGCCTCATGGGGGTGGCACATACCAACCGCTGGTCGGGACACTTAAGGTATGAAAAGACGATAAAGCGGTTGTTACAATGCTTTTATTGGCCCGGGGTGTACCGGGAGGTGCAAGACTTTTGCGGGCCGTGTCCCGAGTGTCAGAGGGCAGTGCCATGCGGGGTACCTAAAGCCCCCCTCATTCCCCTGCCGATAATAGAGGTGCCGTTCGAACGAATAGCAATTGACATAATAGGGCCGATAGAAAAATCAAGAACAGGCTACCGGTACATTTTGGTTGTATTAGACTATTCCACCCATTATCCGGAGGCGGTTCCCCTCTGGAACATGAGCGCCTCCTCTATAGCGACAGAGCTCGTGAAAATGTTCGCCCGCGTTGGCCTGCCGAAGGAAATACTCACCAACCAAGGTACGAACTTTACATCCCGTTTAATGGGGGAGTTGTGCCGTCTATTGCAGATCAAAAGGTTGTGGACCTCGGTGTACCATCTGCAAACCGATGGATTAGTCGAACGATTTAATCGGACACTTAAGGGCATGATACAGCGGTTCACAGAACAAGACGCTGGGGAGTGGGACGCCCTTTTACCAGCGCTATTTTTCACAGTACGAGAAGCCCCCCCAAGCATCTACGGGGTTCTCGTCTTTTGAACTATTATATGGGCGACAGCCCCGAGGAATCCTGGACATGATCAAGGAGAGTTGGGAGGTGCAAGAGACCAGGGTAAGGGGCTCGGTGCAGTACATACTGAGATTACGACAGAGGCTTCGCACCCTGGCAGACGTGGCTAAAGCCAACCTAGAAACAGCCCAGGGGAGCGCACCTGAGGGTTTTCGAACCAGGGCATTATTGTTACTCCCAACCCCGGGTTCGAAACTATTAGCGAAGTGGCAGGGGCCCTTCGAGGTGGTGAAACGCGTAGGGGAGGTGGATTACGAAGTAAAGCTGTCGGGACGAGCCAGGAATACTAAAATATATCAAGTCAACTTACTGAAGGCCTGGAAGGAGTGCGAAGTATTATTTGTAAACCCTCTTCCTCCCGACCCCGAACTGGGCCCGGGGGAGGAAAGCCGCCCCACCCCGGGGACCTTGCAGATGGGAATTGACCTATCCCAGGAACAGCGCACGGAGCTAGAGGACATGCTGCAGCGCTTTCATGATGTGTTGACGGAAGAGCTGGGACAGACCACGCTAGTCTACTACCACATTGAATCTGAACTACGAAGGAAGGTACGTGACCCGGTTCGGCCCCTTCCCCATAGAATGTGGAAAACAGTGCAAGAAGAACTGCAGAAAATGATACGCTGGGGAGTAGTGGAATAATCATACAGTGAATGGCGGAGCCCTATAGTCCTGGTGCCGAAACCAGATGGTTCGATGCGGTTTTGTATCAATTTTCAGAAAGTAAACGCACTTGCTCAATTTGATGCTTATTCAATGCCAAGGGTGGACGAGCTCCTAGATCGGCTGGGCCGGGCACGCTACCTGTCCTCCCTAGACCTGACGCGTGGTTACTGGCAGTTCCCTTTGTCACCAACATCTCGGGAGAAGACGGCCTTCTCAACCCTGTTTGGTTTATATCATTTCATCCGTATGCCATTTGGTCTCCATGGAGCCGCCGCCACCTTCCAGAGACTGATGGACAGGGTGCTGAAAGACCACGGCCAATACGCCGCAGCGTATATTGACGACATCGTCATTTACAGCAGGTCCTGGGCCGAGCACCTGCAGCACGTTTCCACCATACTGCAGGAACTATGGGAGGCGGGGCTGACGGTGAAACCCAGGAAGTGCCATTTTGGGGAAAAGGAAGTGACTTACTTGGGCTACACCGTGAGCCGAGGTCAGCTTCGACCCCTTGTAGAGAAAGTAGAAACGCTGAGGAAGTATCAACCGCCTAGGACCAAGAGGCAGGTCCGCCAGTTCTTGGGACTAGCTGGCTACTATCGCCGCTTTGTCCCCAACTTTGCAGCAATAGCAGCTACCTTAACAGACTTAACCAGGGCAACCATGCCCCAGAAGGTAAGGTGGACCCCCGAATGCAAGGAGGCCTTCCAACGGCTAAAAGATTGTCTGAGTCAGGCCCCAATACTAGCACAGCCCGACTTTGATCGCCCCTTCGCTGTCCACACGGACGCCTCTGAGATGGGAATAGGGGCCGTCCTATCACAGGGAGAGGGGGAGGAGGAACACCCGGTCGTGTATGTTAGCCGCAAGCTCTTCCCACGAGAACGACGGTACTCGACTATAGAAAAAGAGGCATTGGCCGTAAAATGGGCTATTGACCTGCTGCGATATTATCTTTTAGCTAATCGTTTCAGGGTGATAACTGACCATGCCCCCCTGTGATGGCTACAGACGATGAAAGACTCAAACGCACGGGTGATGCGGTGGTACTTAGCCTTGCAGCCCTACGCATTTGACATAGCTCACAGGGCCGGCACAAACCACCAAAATGCTGACTTTTTCTCAAGGCAGTATGAAGGAAAAGAAGAGGAGGAACAAAGAGAGGTGACTGATTTAAAAGTGGAGGTGTGTGATGGGGCATCCCCGCTGTGCACGATGCATCCCGCCGGGTAGGCGCGCCTCGCCGCCAAAGGGGGAGCAGTCCGGCGGTGCGCAGCATGCTCCGGAGGCGCGCCGGGGAGAGCGGAGCCGGCCGGCATGCGGGCGGCAGTCAGGGAGCGCGGGGGCAGCGCGGAAAGGCCCCGCCATCCCCCCGAATGTCCGGCGCATTGAAGGTCGGCGTAAGGATGTCAGCCCCGCCCCCTCCCGACAGGTGACGTACAAGGGCGGCGGGACGTTTTAAAACGCCACTGCCATAGTCGGGGGGGGGGAAGAGGAGTAGAGAGAGAAAGGAGCTCCCCGCAGGGACAGCCGAGCCGGAGGGGCCGGCATAGGACCAGGGGTATTGCGGCGCACTATTCTGTTGGCCGGAGGTGAGCCCGCCGGCAGTCTGGCCGCAAAAGGGGAAAGTGAGCCTCCCCGCGGTAAGACACCGGGGCGGGGTAAAGGAAGCAGCCCAGGGAAGAACCCTTGCTAGTTGGTGGGCTGACGCGTTACAGCAGGAAGCCCCGTCAGCCGGGACAAGTCTGAGCCAACCTGTACCCTTAGGGCCCTGGGCTGGCGCCTGTGAGCGAGGGCGGGTCCGGGCCCCCGTTTTTCCCCGCCCCACCGCTTTGACGGGAATCCTGGTGTTAGTTGGGCGATTGGTCATAATCGAACTCTCTCTGCGTCAGAGTGGGGCTCAATATAGCCGCTAGACCGATACGCAGTTAAGAACCTAAAGGACACGGGTGTAGGGTGGTGACTTTGGGTGTAGGCCACCCCCAATGATGAAGGGGCTGTAACCCTGAGGGGGAGACCTCTGCGTGAATCCCACCAAGGGCTGTCCATCTTCATCCCATCTTGCGTCACTTAGCGCATTAGTCTGGGAGCCGACCTTGTCCATGAATACAGAAGCAAAGAAAGCATTAAGTACTTCAGCTTTCCCCACATCATCTGTCACTAGGTTACCTCCTTCATCCAGTAGGGGCCCCAAACCCTCTCTCATCATGTTCTTCTTGTTAACATGCCTGTAGAAACCTTTCTTGTTATCCTTCACATCCTTTGCCAGTCACAATTCCAATTGCGCTTTCGCCTTCCTGATAACCCCCTGGCATTCTTGAGCTATACATTTAACTCCCTGTGTGACGGTGAAGCAGGACCGGAAGGCAGGAGCCCTGTTCCTCGCACTAAAGCCGGGCTGCACCCCCACGCCGCTAAAAGCAGTCTGCTCTGCAGAGCCTGCTCGATAGCTGCAGGAGGCGCGGGCTCAGCAGTCGCAAGAGGTGCAGGCGCGGCGCATTCTGACCCGAGGGCTCTGGGCTGGGGAGAGGGGCGTATGCGCCAACATCCAGGAGTGGGGCGACTCGGCTGGGCTTGCGAGGTGGCAGCCTCAGAGACCTCTAGCTGCTGCAGACAAGAGTGCCCACCCTCAGCTCTTTTCCCCAGCCAATCCTGATGTAGCTCTGGTTTAACAATGCTGGCAGCTGTTCCCCATTGGCCCATCAGCCTGGGCTCACTCAGCCAGCTCCAATTTCACTTCCTTGTTTGGTGGTGGTGTGACAGGGGCATGGCTCAGCTTTCCTTTCATAGCATCTTAGAATCCTAGAACCCTACAACTGAGAGGGACCTCAAGAGATCATAAAGTCCAGTCCCCTGCCCTCACCCGGGAGCTGTCTGTGGTGAGAATGTGGTGGGAGTGTACCCTGCAAATGAAGAGCATGGGCAAGAGCACCAAAGCATGGGGCTATGGTTTGAGGGCACAGCAGGGGCACAACTGAAGGGGCCCAATGACCCCCTGTTACGAAGGTTTACACTGGGTTTGCTCAGAGTCTGAGTCTCATGCTGTCATTTATTCATAGGCATGCGCAGCACATTTCATTAGGGTGTGTACCCAGGGAATTTTTTTTAAAGGCGAACATTTATTGAATACTCAACCATAAAGGACATTATTTTTATTCATCAAACAAACCAAAGAAACTAAAACTTAACTAAACTTACTTTTTTAAAACTAACAACTAAACTTTACTTAAAAAATACAAACTTAAGTATGAGACATTGTACTTTTTAGTTTGTTTTTTACATGTACAATTCGGCGCTTATTGCATAATACAGCAATCCATACTTTAAAATTAGAAGAGTGTATCATGTGATTAAATTAAAATGCAAAGCCACTTTTTTTTTGAGACATTATAGGGTTACAAGGTAGTCTTAAAAAAAATACCGGATACACTTTCTGGGGGTGGGGGAAGGGACTGTCCGGGAGGGGAATGGGGCTGGCCGGGAGGAGTGTGAGGCTGGCTGGGAGGAAGAGGGGGGCGGGGGCTGGTCAGGGGAGATCGGGGGGGGGGCAGCCAGCAGGAGCAGGGCTGGCCTGGGGAGCTCAGGAGGAGGAGGGGACAACTGGCCGCTGGAAGCAGTGCTGGCGGGGGTGCAGCAGGGCTGGCCGGGGAAGATCGGGAGGAGAAGTAGGGGAGAACCAACCGGCTGGCCAGGAGGGGGCGAGGCTTACAGGAGCGGTCAACAAAGGCTTCCCTTGTCGACCGCGCTGCGTGTAGACTGCAGTGCTATGCCGGATCAGCTGATTGTTGGCACAGCGAGGCAGCCATTTTTATTTTAATGACGCGGGGATTATTTAAATCCCTGCTTCATTGACTATGTTGAGTAAACTACTTTACATGGCTTCGTCGATGGAGCCGTGTAGTCTAGACACACCCTGAGTGTAAATCTACACAGTGAGGGTGTGTCTAGACTACAGGGTTTTGTCAACAAAAGTGGACTTTTGTTGACAAAATTATACCTGCATCTACACTGCCTCTGAGTTCTGTCGACATAATGTTGACAGAACTCAGCAGTTTTATCGACGGCTGTAAACCTCATTCTACGAGGAATAATGCCTTTTGTTGACAGAGCTCTATCGACAGAAGGTGCTATTGTATCTACACTGTCCTTTGCGTCTACACTGTCATGTCGACAAAGCAACTTGCTTTGTCAACAGAACTGGATGTAGTCTAGACGCTCTTTGTCGACAGAAGCTTTGTTGACAGTATCTGTCGGCAAAACTTCTGTTGACAAAAGCCTGTAGTTTAGACGTATCCTGGGTGTAAATTGCTGCCATTCTTGTTTAGCAGTAGTTTACATCTATTTTGTATAGGTATGAATCAGGGAAGGATTAAGGCAGTGGAAAATCAGTCCCTAAATCATGTTAAATTACAGAACATATAAGGTTCCAACCAACAGTAGCCTTTATAGCCTATCAGGTTTGTACAGCCTACTGAATGCTAATTAAGCTTATGGCTGTCCCAGAACTGGTGCAATGTAGTGCTCCAGTTTTGGAGAAGGCCATAGTTTAGCTACATGTGGAGGGTGAATATAAATGGCTGCAATGCTCAACACCCCCAAGGAAACAGGTCTGAGAGAAGTGCTGAGAGAAGTGGCCTGGTCCCAGACCTCTGCCCATGGTCTGGGACTGGGTGGCTGGACTGGTGGGAAGAGTCTGCAACTTCCCTTTGCGTTCCTGTGCATAGTGTGTCTTCTCTGGGATTCTAGTCATAATTCTTCTAGCTGCAGCTGCTTGCAGTGTTCACCTCCATCCTCTCCCCTCAGCTAGGCCTGCTTCAGGGGACATAACGGAGCCACGAATATGCATCTGCTCTGATGTTCACTTGCACTAGGGTGGAGTGCTACTGCTTTTCTGCCTGGGTTTAATTCCCAGTGTTTGAAGGGGAGACTATGCCACTAGGGAGCATTCATTGAAGTGCTACATGGATATTCCTGGTGATTGCTTTTATTTTCTTATGGGAACAGATTGTTTCTGGAAAGCGTCCCTAACATTTTGCCATCAGAGATGCATTGCTGAATCCCAAAAGAACAAAGCAAAAGTAAACAATTTCTTTGCATTACAGCAGCCTCCTCCAGCATGGCAATTTCAGCCTCCTGGCTAAATACATCTGTGTGGCTTGTGCTAGAGATTTAAATTAGTGTCTAAGTCAAACCACTGAATACTGTAATGTGGCTGGAGGATGTTACATATCATCCCTTTATTCTGTGCAGAGGGTATGAAAAATTAGTGGCAAAAGGAGAAGTATATCAGGAAAAGCAGCTTTTCTTGCTACCCTGAATCTGTGCCCCCTTTCAGTTCTCATGCATGTTACTCCTGCAGCTCACACTCACTGAAAGCTGAAATAGGGCACATCATCCATTCACTTAATTTGCCCTTTTTTTTATCTTACCACTGAGTTTGGCTTGAAGAATTTAACTGAGAATTTTGGTTTATTTTGTGATCATGTAGTTAGATCTCCATAAAATAGTAATGTGACTGAAAAGTGCAGCATCTGGAGGTGAAAAACTCCAATAAAGCCATGAATTTTTAATGGGATAAAGCTGGAATTAGTAGACAAAGAAGTGATGATGAATTCCACTCCTATCCCTGGCCCCGAATCCAAACCAGTGAGGAGTGTGGGTGCCGTTTGGCCCCACTTCTGAACTGAGCACTCATACAGTATCTCATCTATTTCAGAATTAGCATTATGAACGTGATTGGTCTTCATATAAAATAAATGTTACTTCATCACAGGATGTTAAAATATCTTCATCCTGACTGGGTTATATTTTGGGCCCCCATCTTGCAATGAACTTTAACTCATTGATTTTGGAGGAGTCTTTCCACATGGAGCAGCTTGCTGCATTGAGGCTCTGTTGGCAATCTGTTTCCTAAGGAACACATTTACATATTCCTAGTTCATTCTCATGTAAGAATATGCATTTTCCTAATCCCCCTGTCTTCAGGCCCCACTTGGTTGCAGCAACGTCTAAAGTTTGTTTTGTTTTGCTTTGTTGTTTTCTTGAATCTAGTGCACATTTGGCAAGCAGGCTATTGTTTATAGTGCCTCTGAGCAAAAGCATTCTGTTTGTAGAAATGTTCAGGGCCAGTTTTTTAAGTTGAGTGCCCGATTGTTCTATAATCTTCAAACACGGAAGTGCTTTGCTTGCTTTAGTAACTGATTTTATCTAATCTGCTTCTTTCCAGTCTGACTCTGCTTTACTTAAAATTGAAAAGAAAGTGTTATTATTTTGTAGAAGCTGCTGATTATACAGCAAGTTGTCATTATCTGGGAAAAGGAAAAGAGACTGATGATTTGGAACAGCAGCTACTGTGCACTCCTGGGGTCTTTCTAAACATATTGCTGCCAACTCTCAATAAGCTAACAACTGTACACATAAGGCAGCCAATATGTATCTGACTGGCTCTGCTAAAACAATGCCTCTAAAGAGTGGTCAAGCCATTCTAGTTCAAATGATTCTCTATTTTGATTCCCAGTATTCCACTAGTGATACCATCACCCCAATTTCACTCTGACAATGAGTGAAAAACCATTATTCACTTAATGACAGCATCTAAAAACAGAATTTGCTTTGACATATCAGATATTTAATTATTATTCACATTTCTGTGGTAGTAGTTACTAAGCTCTTAGCAGTTACCATGCTTTGAGCTGCTCCTGATAGAAGTTAGCTTTTAAATAACAAAATAGGTATTGAGGTAGGGAGAAAATTGATGCACTTATCTGCTACACAGGAATCTCTGTGTATAGGGAAAGATTCTATGGAAGTTTCCACCAGTAGAAAGCCCGGTGCATGGATGTGATAGTGGAAGGAGTGTGGACTGTATGATATCTCTGTATTCTTAAAAGAATAGAGCAGAAATTGCAGGTGATCTGGAGCTGGGACAGGTTGCAATGGCAGAGGTAAATCCCAGAAAAGTAACAGGATCTCAGCCTAAAGAGTGAAATAACAATTGCACATAAACACAGTTTGAGTGCATCAGGGAGCAGGTTCAGGGGTGACTTGATCAGAATCTATAAGAACTACATAGGGGCAGAAATCTGACAATAGAGGGCTCTTCAAAGTGCAAATATTTAACGGTGAGAGTAGTTAACCATTGGAGTGGAGCAAGCTGCCCAAGGTTGTAGTAGTTTCTTTATAACTGGCAAGGCTGAAATCAAGATTGAACATTTTTCTAAAAGATATGCTCTAGCTCAAACACAGCCATTAGATTTGAAGCAAATATTAAAACAGAGACGTCCTATAGCCAGAGGTCAGCAGGAGGTCAGAGTAGATCATCACTAGCCTTAGAATCTATGGATCTACAAACGGTTCTTATGGTCTGTGTATTTCCCTAATCCCCTTTGCAATTCTGTAGTATTAATGTATTATAAATTAAATGTTATGGGTCATTGGAATACCAAAATCAAATATGTACAGTGTATATTCTGGAGATAGAATATAAGAAGTGAGGTTTTAGATCGTAAGAACATAAGAATGGCCTTACTGGGTCAGACCAAAGGTCCATCTATCCCAGTACCCTGTCTGCTGACAGTGGTCAATACCAGATGTCCCAGACGGAGGGATCACAACAGGTAATCCTTATGTGATCCCTCCCCTGTCACCCACCTCCAGGGAAACAGAGACTAGGGATGCCATTCCTAACCATCCTGGCCAATAGCCAGTGATGGACTTAATCTCCATTAATCTATCTTTCTTTAGACAACTGAGAGAAGCTTCCAGATCGCAGGCCCTGGTTCTTATGGTGGACTTTAATCACCCTGGGTATGTCTACACTACAGCGCTAATTCGAACTAACTTAGTTCGAATTAGTTAATTCGAACTAAGCTAATTCGTACTAATGCATCCAGACTAAAAAACTAGTTCGAATTAGTGTTTTGCTAATTCGAACTAGCATGTCCACATTAAGTGGACCCTGAACCGGGGTTAAGGATGGCCGGAAGCAGTGCCGGCAGGGCATCAGATGAGGACTTAGAGTGTGGAGCTGCTGCCTCAGGCTAGCCGAGGGCTGTGCTTAAAGGGACCCGACCCCCACCCTGGACAGACAGTTCTCAGGGGTGCCCCGCTTGCAAAGCAGTCCTGTCTTGGAGTGCCCCTGAGTGCCCACACTGGGCACATCACAGCATTCGGCCATCAGACCGGCTGCACTTGCCGCAGGCTGCCATCTGGGGAGAGGGGGCAATTGGGGGGCTGCAGGAGAGCTTCCACCCCCAGAAGCCCGCAGAGCCAGCCCAGTCCTCCCCATCGGGGGCTCGTATCCCATTCCTCCCTCACCTCCTTCCACTTACTCTTCCCTAGCCCCCCTTCCTGATGTACAAAATAAAGAAAACGTGTGGTCAAAAATAGAATCTCTCTTTATTGAACAAAACTCGGGGAGACTGGGAAAAGGAGGTGGGAGAAGGAAGAGAGAGAGTGGGAGTGGGGAGGGCAACTAAAATGATCAGAGGTTTGGAACAGGTCCCATATGAAGAGAGGCTATAGAGACTGGGACTTTTCAGTTTAGAAAAGAGGAGACTGAGGGGGGATAGGATAGAGGTCTATAAAAGCATGAGTGGGGTGGAGAGGGTGCATCAAGAAAAGTTCTTCATTAGTTCCCATAATAGAAGGACTAGAGGACACCAAAGGAAAGGAATGGGTAGCAGGCTTCAAACGAGTAACAGAAAGTTGTTCTTCACAAAGCAAAGAGGTAACCTGTGGAACTCCTTGCTGCAGGAGGCTGTGAAGGCTAGAACTAGAACAGAGTTTAAAGAGAAGTGAGATAAAGTGATGGAGGTTGGGTCCATGGAGTGGTATTAGCCAGGGGGTAGGAGTGGTGTCCCTGCCCAAAGTTTGTGGAAGGCTGGAGAGGGATGGCACGAGACAAATGGCTTGGTCACTGTCTTCGGTCCATCCCCTCCAGGGTCCCTAGAGTTGGCCGCTGTCAGCAGACAGGTGACTGGGCTAGATGGACCTTTGGTCTGACCCAGTACAGACATTGTAAGCTCAGGGCTCAGGGTCGGGGGTCTCAGTGGACCACCTTGATTTTCATGCACACCTGCTCCTGGGTGGCCAGGCTGGCAGCTCTCCTGCACCAGACGGCCGCTTTCCTGTGCCTAGTGCGGAGGTCGTGGACAAGGTCCACGATGTCTGCACTGGACCAGACGGGTGCCCGCCTCTTGCGATCCTGGGCAAGCTCCCAGGAGCCGCCAGCCTGGTCCCGTGAAGATGAGGAGGGCTGGGGGGCAGCGGGTGGCTGGCTCGAGCCGTGCCAGATGCAGGGTCTGCTGGCTGGGTGCTGGTAGGCTTGCACCTGGCACAGGCATCGTAGGCAGCCCGTGCCCCTTTAAGGGGTCCGGGGCTAGGAGGGGGGCAATGGAGTTTCCCTGGTGTTGGCCAGAGTGGCCACCAGGGAAAGCTGGGAAGGACTAGCCTCCCACTAGTTCGAATTAAGGGGCTACACACACCTTAATTCGAACTAGTAAGTTCGAACTAGGCTTAGTCCTCGTAGAATGAGGTTTACCTAGTTCAAACTAAGCGCTCCGCTAGTTCGAATTAAGTTCGAATTAGCGGAGCGCTAATGTAGCACCTATCAAAGTTAATTCAAACTAACGTCCGTTAGTTCAAATTAACTTTGTAGTGTAGACATACCCCCTGACATCTGTTGGGAAACCAATACGGTAGTACACAGGCAATCCAGGAAGTTTTTGGAGAATGTCGGGGATAACTTTTTTACACAAGTGCTGAAGGATATGACCAGGGCCCGTGTTCAGCTTGACCTTCTGCTCACAAACAGGGAGGAACTAATAGGGGAAGTGGAGGTGGGTGACAACCTGGGAAGCAGTGATCATGAGATGGTAGATTTCAGGATTCTGACGAAAGGAAGAAAAGAGAGTAGTAAAATACACACCTTGGAGGACTTTAGAAAAGCAGATTTTGACTCCCTCAGAGACCTGATGGGCAGAATCCCCTGGGATGCTAACATGAAGGGGAAAGGAGTCTAGGACAGCTGGCAGTATT
This sequence comes from Pelodiscus sinensis, assembly GCF_052426305.1. Taxonomy (NCBI): domain Eukaryota; kingdom Metazoa; phylum Chordata; order Testudines; family Trionychidae; genus Pelodiscus; species Pelodiscus sinensis. Next base: position 21,004,463 of record NC_143059.1, on the reverse strand, counting down.
TTAAAGAAGCCTTATTGAAGGCACAGAAAGTAACCATCCCAAAGCATAGCAAGAGAAGCAAACATGGTAGGACACCGGATTGGCTTACAGGGGAAATCCTTGGTGAACTTAAGCACAAAAAGGAAGCTTACAAAAAGTGGAAACTTGGACAAATGACCAGGGAGGGGTTTAAATGTATAGCTCGAGAATGCCGGGGAGTTATCAAAATGCAGGACAATGTAGCGCTTTAAAGACTAACAAGATGGTTTATTAGATGATGAGCTTTCGTGGGCCAGACCCACTTCCTCAGATCTGAGGAAGTGGGTCTGGCCCACGAAAGCTCATCATCTAATAAACCATCTTGTTAGTCTTTAAAGCGCTACATTGTCCTGCATTTTGCTTCAACTACCCCAGACTAACACGGCTACATTTCTATCACTATTCTACATGCTGGGGAGTTATCAGGAAGGCGAAAGCGCAAATGGAATTGCGACTGGCTAAGGATGTGAAGGATAACAAGAAAGGTTTCTATAGGCATGTTAACAAGAAGAAGGTGATCAGAGAGGGTGTGGGGCCCCTACTGGATGAAGGAGGTAACCTAGTGACAGATGATGTTGGGAAAGCTGAAGTACTCAATACTTTCTTTGCCTCTGAATTCATGGATGAGGTGGGCTTTCAGACTAATGCGCTAAGTGACACAAGATAGGATGAAGATGGACAGCCCTTGGTGGGTAAAGAACAGGTTAGAAACTATTTAGAAAAGCTAAACGTACACAAATCCATGGGTCCGGATTTAATGCATCCAAGGGTACTGAGGGAGTTGGCAAATGTCATTGAGGAGACTTTGGCTATTATCTTTGAAAAATTGTGGAGATCGGGAGAAATCCCAGATGATTGGAAAAAGGCAAATGTAGTGCCCATCTTCAAAAAAGGGAAGAAGGACGATCCAGGGAACTATAGGCTGGTCAGTCTTACCTCGGTTTCTGGAAAAATTGTGGAAGGGATCCTTAAGGAATCCATTTTGAGGCACTTGGAAGAGAGGAAAGTGATTAGGAATAGTCAGCATGGATTCACAAAGGGCAAGTTGTGCCTGACCAATCTGATTAGCTTCTATGATGAGGTAACTGGCTCTGTGGACGTGGGAAAGTCAGTGGATGTGATATACCTTGACTTTAGCAAGGCTTTTGATACGGTCTCCCACAATATTCTTGCCAGCAAGTTAAGGGAATGTGGATTAGATAAATGGACGGTAAGATTGCTGGAAAGATGGCTAGAAGGCTGGGCCCAGCGGGTAGTGATCAACGGCTCAATGTCAGGATGGCGGTCGGTTTCTAGTGGAGTGTTCCAAGGTTCGGTTCTAGGACAGGTTTTGTTCAATATCTTTATTAATGACTTGGATGAGGGGATGGATTGTCCCTCAGCAAGTATGCGGATGATACTAAGCTAGGGGGAGTGGTAGATACGCTTGAGGGCAGAGATAGGGTCCAGAGTGACTTAGACAAATTAGAGGATTGGGCCACAAGAAATCTGATGAGGTTCAACAAGGACAAGTGCAGAGTCCTGCACTTGGGACGGAAGAATCCCAAGCATTGTTACAAGCTGGGGACCAACCAGTTAAGTAGTAGTTCTGCAGAAAAGGACCTGGGGGTTACAGTGGATGAGAAGCTGGATATGAGTCAACAGTGTGCCTTTGTAGCCAAGAAGGCTAATGGCATATTAGGTTCATTAAGAGGAGCATTGCCAGCAGATCCAGAGATGTCATTATTCCTCTTTATTTGGCTTTGGTGAGGCCATCTCTGGACTATTGTGTCCAGTTATAGGCCCCCCGCTACAAAAAGGATGTGGACGCATTGAAGAGGGTCCAGTAGAGGGCAACCAAAATGATTAGGGGGCTGGAGCATATGACTTACGAGGAGAGGCTGAGGGAGTTGTGTCTGTTTAGTCTGCAGAAGAGAAGAGTGAGAGGGGATTTGATAGCAGCCTTCAACTTCCTGAAGGGAGGTTCCAAAGAAGGATGGAGAGAAGCTGTTCTCAGTAGTGACAGATGGCAGAACAAGGAGCAATGGTCTCAAGTTGTGGTGGGAGTGGTCCAGGTTGGATATTAGGAAAAACTATTTCCCTAGGAGTGTGGTGAAGCACTGGAATGGGTTACCTAGGGAAGTAGTGGAGTCTCCATCCCTAGAGGTGTTTAAGTTTTGGCTAGACAAAGCCCTGGCTGGATTGATTTAGTTGGGATTTGTGACGGGTCGCTCCCACCCCGCACTCGGAATGATCGGGCGAGGGGCGTGCAGGACCTTGGGGGGAGAGCAGGCCCGTGAGTGGGTAGGTTTAGGGGCAATATCCCAACCGCTGAGCAGGGATAGGAAATTCCTGCCTTAGGGCCCTGGGCTGGGGTTCGGAGAGAGGGAGGGCCCAAACCCTCCTATCCCGTCATCCGGAGTGAAGCAAGTCGCACAGCTGGGTATGTGATACGGGAAATTCGTGTCTCCTTCGAAAACGTAGGGAGGCTGGGATTTTCTTGTCAAGGCATGAGGCTATGTTGGGCTTATAGACACAAGGAGTTTTATAATAAATAGGGTGGTGGTAGTAAACAACCTCTCGAGGCAGCGTGATCCTTTTACAGGATCGGTCCTGCCTAGAGCAGGGGGCTGGACTTGATGACCTTCTGAGGTCTCTTCCAGATCTATGGTTCTATGATTCTATGAGTCTATCTAGCTCTTTTTTGAACCCTATCAAAGTTGAACGCTGCCTGCACTGCATCCTCTGTAAAGGAGTTCCACAGGTTGGCTGTGTGCTGAGTGAAGAAAAACTTCCTCTTGTTTGTTTTCATCCTTCTGCCTATTAATTTCATTTGGTGACCCCTAGTTCTTTTATTGTGGGAATTAGTAAATAACTTTTCCTTATTCACTTTTTCCAGACCAGTCATGATTTTATAAACCTCTTAGTCTCCTGTTTTCTATGCTGAAAAGTCCAAGTCTTTCTAATCTCTCTTCATATGGGACCTGTTCCAAACCCCTAATCATTTTTATTGCCCTTTCCTGAACCTTTGCAATGGCAATATATATTTTTTGAGCTGAGGTGACCACATCTATATATGCATTATTCAAGATGTGGGCATACCATGGTTTTATATAGTGGCAATAAGATATTTTCTGTCTTATTCTCTATCCCTTTTTTAATGACTCCTAACATTCTATTTGTTTTTTGACTGCCGCTGCACACTGAGTGGATGTTTTCAGATAACTACCCACAATGACTCCACGATCTTTCTCTTGAATAGCTGTAGCCAAATTAGTCCCCATCATATTGTATGTATAGTTGGGATTAATTTTTCCAATGTGCATTACTTTACATTTATAAATATTAAATTTCATTTGCCATTTTGTTGCCCAATCACTTAGTTTGGTGAGGTCTTTTTGAAGCTCTTCACAGTCTGCTTTGGTGTCAACTATTTTGAGCAGTTTGGTATCATCTGCAAATTTTGCCACTTCACTGTTTACCCATTTATCTAGATCATTTATAAATAAATTGACAGACCCTTGGGAGACACCACTAGTTACTTCTCTCCACTCGGAAAACTTACCATTTATTCCTACCCTTTGTTTCCCGTCTTTTAATCAGTTATCAATCCACGAAAGAACCTTCTCTTGTATCCTATGACAATTTACTTTACTTAAGAGCCTTTGGTGAGGGTCCTTGTCAAACACTTTCTGGAAATCTAAGTATACTGTATCCACTCAACAAACATGTCCACATGTTTGTTGAGCCCCTCAAAGAACTCTAAGGGTATGTCTACACTACAAAGTTAATTCAAACTAACAGCCGTTAGTTCAAATTAACTTTAATAGGCGCTACACATGCAAAACGCTAGTTCGAACTTAAATTGAACTAGCGGAGCACTTAATTCAAACTATGTAAACCTCATTCTATGAGGAATAACGTTTAGTTCGAATTAAGTAGTTTGAATTAAGGGCTGTATAGCCACTTAATTCGAACTAGTGGGAGGCTAGCCCTTCCCAGGTTGCCCTGGTGGCCACTCTGGGTCAAGCCAGGGAAACTCTTCTGCCCCCCTCCCGGCCCTGGAGCCCTTAAAGGGCCATGGTCTGTCTATAGTGCCCATGCCAAGTGCAAGCCTGCGAGCACCCAGCCAGCAGACCCTGCACCTGGCACGGCATGATCCAGCCACCCGCTGCCACCCAGCCCTCCGCCTCTTCCCAGGACCAGGCTGGCAGCTCCCAGTAGACTGCCCAGGGTTGTAAGAGGCGGGTGCCAGCCTGGTCTAGTGCAGAGATCGTGGACCTCATCCAGGTTTTGGGGGAGGCCTCCAACATCCACAATCTCCACACTAGGCACAGGAAAGCGGCTGTCTAGGGCAGGATAGCTGCCAGCCTGGCCACCAAAGGCCACATGCAAACCCAGGAGCAGGTTTGCATGAAAATCAAGTTGGTCCAGTGAGACCCTGAGGGTACGTCTACACTACAGCACTAATTCGAACTAAGCTAATTCGAACTAACGCATCTAGAACTAAAAACTAGTTCGAATTAGCGTTTTGCTAATTTGAACTAGCGCGTCCACACTGATTGGACGCAGGGGGGCATTTAAGGGCGGCTGAAACAGATTCTGGCAGGGCATAAGGTCAGTAGTTGCTTTGTGTGGCTGCTGTCTGAGGCTATCTGAGGCTCGAGCTTAAAGGGACCCCCCCCCGGACAGCCGGTTCTCAGCTTTTCCTGCTTGCTTGCCAACCTCGCCGAGGGACAGCAAAGCGTTGGTCTCTGTGCCCGTCTGTTTCGGTGCTTCCCTTCGGGGGGACCGCTGCAGGAGGCAACATGGAGCCACAGCTCGCCCTGCACCTTCTGGTGCACTTTCTGGTCTTGCTGCTGCAAGCCTGCCACCAATGGCTCAAGGCTGCCTGGCACCACCTGGTGCACGTCAGCCCCATGCCTCTCCGCCTGGCCGCCCTGGGGGCCGTGGAGGAGCCGTGGCGGCGCCCCGGCACCGGCGTGCCCCGCCGCGTCTGGCGTCTGGACACCAGCACCGACTGGTGGGACTGCATCATCCTGGAGCGCTGGGAGGACCGACAGTGGACCCAGAGCTTCAGGATGAGGAGGGACACCTTCCTGGAGCTCTGCGAGTAGCTTGCCCCTGCCCTGCTCAGAAGGGACACTCGCATGAGGCCCGCCATCCCCCTCCAGAAGCGGGTGGCCATCGCCCTCTGGAAGCTCTCCACGCTGGACAGCTACCGATCCGTCGGGAACCAGTTTGGCGTGGGGAGATCCACCGTCGGAGCGGTGCTCATACAGGTACGGCACTCGTCGGCCACCGAGCCGGGGGGAGGGGGTGCGAGGAGGGGATGGGCCGCCCCAGGGACAAAGGGGGGGCGGGAGGAGGAGAAAACGCCCAGCACCGGAGGGGTCGGTCTGTCCTGGCCGTACTACACGCCGCCAGGGGGGTTGCTACCAGGAGAGGGGCACGGGGCACTGCCAGGGCACGAACGCTCCCAGCCACCCGGGCGCCCCACTGATTGGCACTTTGCTGTGTCTCTCTCCGCAGGTGGTCAAGGCCATCAACCGGGTGCTGCTCCGCAGGGTGGTCCGCCTCACCGACCCGGATGCCGTCATCCGGGGATTCGGCGTCCTCGGCTTCCCCAACTGCGGGGGGGCCATCGACGGGACGCACATCCCCATCCGTGCCCCGGAACACCAGGCGTCCCGGTACGTGAACCGCAAGGGGTACTTCTCCGTGATCCTGCAGGCCGTGTGTGACCACCGGGGACAGTTCACGGACATTAATGTGGGCTGGTCCGGCAAAGCACACGATGCTCGGGTGTACCGCAACTCCTCCGTGTGCCAGCGGCTGCAGTCCGGGACCTTCTTCCCCGACCGCCACATCAGGGTCGGGGAAGTGGACATGCCCGTGTGCCTGCTGGGGGATGCCGCCTACCCACTGAAGCCGTGGCTGATGAAGCCCTACACGGGGCACCTCAATCCCTCCCGCCAGGCCTTCAATGCCAGGCTGACAAGGGCCCACATCGTGGTGGAGGGGGCCTTCGGGCGACTGAAAGCCCACTTTCGATGCCTCCTCATCCGTCTGGACCTGGCTGAGCACAACATCCCTCCCGTGGTGGCAGCATGTTGTGTGCTCCACAATTTGTGTGAGCGGAAGGGGGAGGCTTTCCTGCCAGCCTGAATGGCTGAGGCTGACCGCTTGGCTGGACACTACGGTCAGCCCCGCACTGCCGCCATCCGGGAAGCCCAGCGGGGGGCCGTCCGGATCCGGGAAGCTCTGCGGGAGAGCTTCCTGGTGGAGGAGGAGGACTGACCTCTCCCTGAATGCCCCACTGGGGCCTTCTTCCACCCTACCCCCCGTCCACTTTCCCCTCCCTACCTACTGTACAATAAAGACACCTGTTTTTGAAACAAAAACGTCTGTTTATTTCACATAACTGGAGTGGGGGAAGGGAGGAATGAGGGTGGGAGAGGGGATGGGGAAACCTGGGACGAGGGAGCTGGAAGGGGAGGGAAGGGAGGAAGGGAAAGGAAAGCTCAGGGGTGGGAGTCCGGCTGCCTCTCCCGTCTCGTCACACTGCGGGTCCGGGGGCGTCTGTGGGAAATGGTTGTGGGGGGGCAGGAGGGACAGGGGGTGTGGAGGAAGCAAGAGTGGAAGCAGGAGCGGGAGCAGGAGGGGGAGTAGGGGGAGAGGGAGCAGGAGGGGGAGCAGGGGGAGCAGGATGAGCAGGGGGAGCAGGAGGAGCAGCAGGAGGAGGAAATGGGAAACGGTCGAGCAGGCTCTGGAGGTGGCCTCGCAGGGCACGGCCCTGCTCCTCCAGGGCCTCCAGACTCCTCTGGCGCAGCCTCAGGTTCTCCTGGACCCAGTGGTCCTGGGTGCGGAGCTGGTGATCCATGAACCGGAGGTGCCGCCTTTGGTACTCCTCATTCCTGGCTCTCCTGCTTGCCCGGGCACGGGCAGCTGCTGCAGGCGGTGTGGTGCGTCCTGCAGGCCCAGGTGCTGCAGCTGTGGTGCAAGAAGACCAGCGGTCAATTACCCCAGGGGCCTAGGTGTGTGAAACCCAGCTCCCCTCTGCAAGGCCAGGACCCCTGCAGGATCCCCAGCTGCTGCTCCTTGGTGGGCAAGGCCCAGGCGCACGGTCCCGGGGCTCCCTCTCGCCCCAGCCCCCCGTAAACATAAGGGGAGCACGATGGTACTCACAGGTGGGGACGACCTTGGACGACACAGGCGAGCGGCTCTGTGGGGTGCCTCGGGGGTCCCGGGTCCCGGGCAGGCTGGCGGCAGGCTCCTGGCTCTCGGGGTATGTCTACACTACCCTGCTAGTTCGAACTAGCAGGGTAATGTATGCATACCGAACTTGCTAATGAAGCCCGGGATTTGAATTTCCCGGGCTTCATTAGCATAAAGCCGGCGCCGCCATTTTTAAAAGCCTGCTAGTGCGAACCCCGTGCCGCGCGGCTACACGCGGCACGGGCTAGATAGTTCGAACTACGTAGCCATTCCGATCTATCTGTACACCTCGTTCCATGACCTTAAAGTGTATGAGTCTATGAGTCTATGTTCTAAACTCAGGACTCAGGGTATGTCTACACTACAAAGTTAGTTCGAACTAACGGACGTTAGTTCAAACTAACTTTCATAGGAGCTACACTAGCGCTCCGTTAATTCGAACTTAATTCGAACTAACGGAGCGCTTAGTTCGAACTAGGTAAACCTCATTTTACGAGGATTAAGCCTAGTTCGAACTAGCTAGTTCCCTTAATTCGAACTAGTGGGAGGCTAGCCCTTCCCAGCTTGCCCTGGTGGCCACTCTGGCCAACACCAGGGAAACTCTATTGCCCCCCTCCCGGCCCCGGAGCCCTTAAAGGGCCACGGGCTGGCTACACAGTTTGTGCCAGTTGCAAGGCTGCCAGCACCCGTGCCAGCAGACCCTGCACCTGCTATACTATGAGCCAGCCACCTGAGGACACCCAGCCCTCCACTGCTCCCCACGACCAGCCTGGCGGCTCCCAAGAGCCTGCCCGGGGGCGCAAAAGGCGGGCGCCCACTTGGTCAAGTGCGGAGATCGTGGACCTTATCGAGGTTTGGGGGGAAGCCTCCAATGTCCACGATCTCTGCACTAGCCACAGGAACGCGGCCGTCTATGGCCGCATGGCTGCCAGTCTGGCCTCCAGGGGCCACCAGCGCAGCTGGGAGCAGGAGTGCTGCAAGGTCAAAGATCTGCGGCAGTCCTACTCCTGGGCCTGCCAGCCAGGGGCCGACCCGGAGGCCTGCCCCCACTTCCACGCCCTGGATCGTTCAGCTAGTTCCACGAAAAGTACAGCTAGTTCGGATTAGAAGCCTAATCTGAACTAGCTACTCCGTGCTGCGTGTAGCCGCGCGGCACGGGGTTCGAACTAGCCGGCATTTAAAAATGGCGCCGGCCGGCTTCATGCAAATGAAGCCTGGGAAATTCAAATCCCGGGCTTCATTTGCAACTGCAGATGACTACATTACCCCCGCTAGTGAGAACTAGCGGGGTAGTGTAGACATACCCTGAGCTCTTCATTAGCCTCAATAAAGACTGAAGCAAAGTATTTGTTTAGATATTGGGCCATTCCTAGATTATCCTTAACCTCCACTCCATCCTTAGTAATTAGTGGTCCTACTTCTTCTTTTTTTGTCTTTTTCCTATTTATATGGCTATAAAACCTTTTCCCATTGATTTTAATTCCCTTTGCAAGGTCCAACTCTACCTGACTTTTAGCCTGTCTCATTTTCTTCCTACATGCTCTAACCTCAATAAGGTAGGTTTCTTTACGGATCCCTCCCATTTTCCACTCCTTATATGCTTTCTGCTTTTTCTTAATCACCTCTCTGAGATGCTTGCTCATCCAGCTTGGTCTAACACACCTGCCTATGATTTTTTTCCCTTTTCTTGGGATACAGGCTTCTGACAGCTTATGCAACTTTAACTTAAAATAATTCCAGGTCTCTTCCACTCAAGTTCCATAATTTCTTTAGTCCAATCAATTTCCTAACTAATTTCCTTAATTTATTAAAGTTAGCCCTTTTGAAATAAAAAACCCTACTCTTAAAGGAACATAAAAACGGCCATACTGGGTCAGACCAAAGGTCCATCTAGCCCAGTAGCCTGTCTGCTGACAGCGGCCAACACCAGGTACCCCGGAGGGGATGGACCGAAGACAATTACCAAGCCATTTGTCTCGTGCCATCCCTCTCCAGCCTTCCACAAACAGAGGCCAGGGACACCATTCCTACCCACTGGCTAAGAGCACTCCGTGGACCCAACCTCCTTGGCTTTATCTAATTTCTCTTTAAACTCTGCTATAGTTCTAGCCTTCACAGCCTCCTGTGGCAAGGAGTTCCGCAGGTTGACTATTTGCTTTGTGAAGAAGAATTTTCTTTTATTAGTTTGAAGCCTGCTACCCATTCATTTCATTTGATGTCCTCTAGTCCTTCTATTATGGGAACTAATGAAGAACTTTTCTTTATGCACCCTCTCCACACCACTCATGATTTTATAGACCTCTATCATATCCCCCCTCAGTCTCCTCTTTTCTAAGCTGAAAAGTCCCAGTCTCTTTAGCCTCTCTTCATATGGGACCTGTTCCAAACCCCTAATCATTGTAGTTGCCCTTTTCTGAACCCTTTGCAAGGCCAAAACATCTTTTTTGAGGTGAGGAGACCACATCTGTACAGTGTACTGAAGATATGGAGTACCATAGTTTTATACTTCCCCTCCTCCTTCTTCCCCTGGCTTCCCCCTTCCAGCTCCCTCCTCCCAGGTTTCCCCCTCCCCTCTCCCACCATCTTTCTTCCCGTCTCCCACCTCCTTTTCCCAGTCTACCCAGAGGTTCATCCCCCCCACCCCCAGTTTTGTTAAATAAAGAGAGTTTCTATTTTTGAACACACGTGTCCTTTATTTTGTACATCAGGAAGGGGGGCTAGGGAGGGGTAAGTGGAAGGAGGTGAGGGAGGTATGGGGCACGAGTTCCCAATGGGGAGGACTGGAGTGGCTCTGCGGGCTCCTTGGGGTGAAAGCTCTCCTGCAGGGCCTCCTGGATCCTGACTGTCCCCTGATTGACCCCCCCCCCCCAGATGGCAGCCTACGGCAAGTGCAGCTGGGCTGATGGCTGAGTGCTGTGATGTGCCGAGTGTGGGCACTCAGGGCACTCCAAGACAGGACTGCTTTGCTGTCCCTCATCGAGGTAGACAAGCAAGTGGGGAACCCTGAGAACTGTTTGTCCGGGGTGAAGGTCGGGTCCCTTTAAGAACAGCCCTCGGGTAGTCTGAGGCAGCAGCTCCACACTCTAAGTCCTGGTTCCGGCCAGCCTTAACTTGGGTTCAGAATCCACTCAATGTGGACATGCTAGTTCGAATTAGCAAAACGTAATTCGGATTAGTTTTTAGGTATAGATGCACTCATTTGAATTAGCTTAGTTCAAATTAACTAATTTGAATTAAGTTAGTTCGAATTAGAGCTGTAGTGTAGACATACCCTAACATATTAGTAAAGCATGATTTTCCTTTACAGTAACCATGTTGACTTTCCCCCAATAAATTATATTCATCCATGTGTCTGACAATGTTATTCTTTATTATAGTGTCAACAAATTCGCCCAGTACTGACATTAGAGTTACCTGTCTGTAATTGCCAGGATCACCTCTCAAGCCCTTTTTAAATATTGGTGTCACGTTAGCTAACTTCCAATCATTTGGTACAGATGCCGATTTAAAGGATAGATTACAAATCACGATTAAATGTTCCACAATTTCCCATTTGAGTTCTTTGAAAACATCCAGTCCCAGTGACTTGTTACTGTTAAGTTTATCAATTTGATCCAAAACCTCCTCTAATGACACCTCAATCTGGGACAATTGCTCACATTTGTCACCTAACAAGAATGTCTCAGGTTTGGAAATCTCCCCAATATCCTCAGCCGTGAAGACTGAAGCAAAGAATTAATTTTGCTTCTCCACTAAGACTTTATCATCTTTGAGGGCACCTTTAGCATCTCAATCGTCCAAAGGCCCCACTGGTTGTTTATCCAGCTTCCTGCTTCTGATGTACTTAAAAAACATTTTACTGTTACTTTTTGAGTTTTTGACTAGCTGTTCTTCAAACTCCTTTTTGGCTTTTCTTATTATATTTTTATACTTAATTTGACAAAGTTTATGGTCCTTTCTATTTTCCTCACTAAGGCTATGTCTAGACTACATGGCCCCATTGATGGAGCCATGTAAACTAGTTTACCAAGAAAGTGATCAGCTGATCCAGCACAACGCGGCAATCTAGACACGGATCTGTTGGCTTGGGAAACCTTTGCTGACTGATCCTGTAAACCTCGTTTCACGAGGCATAAGGGATCGGTCGGCAATGGCTTCCCCAGCTGACAGATCCACGTCTACACTGCCACACTGACTGCTGAGAATTTATGGTTTAAGTTTAGAAGTGGGAGCAACAGGGGTGATTTTGTGTTTGGTGTCTGCTATAGGCCACCGGATAAGGTGAATGAGGTAGATGAGGCTTTCTTCAGACAAACCGGTCCTAGTACTGAATCTTGGGGTACTCCACTAGAAACCGACTGCCATCCTGACACTGAGCCATTGATCACTACCCGTTGGCCTTCTAGCCATCCTTCTATCCATCTTACCATTCATTTCTCCAGTCCACATTCCCTTAAGCTGCTAGCAAGAATATTGTGGGAGACCGTATCAAAAGCCTTGCTAAAGTTAAGGTATGTCACATCCACAGACTTTCCCATGTCCACTGAGCCAGTTACCTCACCATAGAAACTAAACATATTGGTAAGGCAAGACTTGCCCTTTGTGAATCCATGCTGACTATTCCTAATCACTTTCCTCTCATCCAAGTGCCTCAAAATGGATTCCCTAAGGATCCCTTCCATGATTTTTCTAGGAACCTAAGTAAGACTGACCAGCCTATAGTTCCTTGGATCGTCTTTCTTCCCTTTTTTGAAGATGGGCACTACAGTTGCCTTTTTCCAATCATCCGGGATCTCTCCCGATCGCCATGACTTTTCAAAGATAATGGCCAAAGTCTCCTCAATGACATTTGCCAACTCCCTCAGTACCCTTGGATGTATTAAGTCTGGACCTATGGATTTGTGTATGTTTAGCTTTTCTAAATAGTTCCTAACCTGTTTGGTTCCAAGGTTGTCATAGCCAGGGGTGGTAGTGGGGATAAGCTCCCACTGTCTAGAAAGTACCCCTATACGGCGTGCGTCTCCAATAGCCTCTGACAACCAAGTCCAGCTCCTGGCCTTCACGTGCGGTTTAGCTTGTAAACCTGGCGGAACTGTTTTAACTGACAGGAGAAGGGGCGCAGGCGGGTCACTGGCGCCTTATAACCAGTTGCTTCGGGAAGATGATACTCGTCAGCCTAGAAGGCAGTTCATCTAGGGGAAGGAAAACCCTGATTTTAAACCTCCGCTGCCTTGCGGCTATATTCTTCCATGGAAAAGGCTTCAGGAGTAAACCTCGAGGAAAAATCCGGAGTCGGAGTCCCTAAGACAGTTCGACGCTGCTTGCAGCCTCGCTCTGGCAACTCCTGCGATGGCGCCGATGCCAAACTGTAGCAGCCCTGCTGTTCCTTTGGATCCATCGACGACGTGGACAGGGGGGACCCGCTACGTGGGCAATAGCCTGTTCCTCCATATTACATCGCCCTGGCTAGTATCCGACTACCAACATATCTCGCAACCCTGGAGAGGACACTCCAGCCTCGCTAGCGCTACTAGCGCGGAAACAACACGGGGAGCAACAGTTTACCGGTTATAAGCCACAGCTCAATTGGCGTAGAGCATGGCGCCAGGGGTTGTTCCCGACGGTGGGAGGGATCTTCGGGTCTCACTGGGCAGTTACCGCCCGCCTCAAGCTGGGCAGCCCCCAGACAGTCAGGTACTGCCCCGCCACAGTCTGCTTTCCTCACTGGGTGCATGGGGATTAGGAATATTCCGAACGGCAGGCTGCAACCATAGCACCAGGCAACAAAACACTGAGAAAGAGACCACCTCTTAAACTGGGATGTTGGAATGTCCGTACAATGTTGACGGGCCTCTCCGAAGACGTATGGGACATTGACGACCTACGAAAGACAGCAGTCATCAACAACGAACTTCTGAGGCTGAACGTAGACATCGCCGCCCTACAGGAAACACGACTGGCAGACTCAGGCATTCTGAAAGAAAAAGACTACACCTTCTACTGGCAGGGAAAGGCCCCAGACGAGCCCAGACAGCATGGCGTAGCTTTCGCGGTGAAAAATAGCCTACTGAGTATGGTAGAACCAGGCAGTAATGGCTCAGAACGACTCCTCACCCTTCGTCTCAACACCACCACGGGCCCTATCACCCTCGTCAGCGTATACGCCCCAACTCTGAACGCAACATTGGAAACTAAAGACCGGTTCTATGAGAACCTAACATCTGTCATCAACAGCATCCCCGACAAGGAACAACTCATCCTTCTGGGTGACTTCAATGCCAGAGTAGGTGCGGACAATGACTCATGGCCTTCGTGCCTCGGAAAATTTGGCGTCGGCAAAATGAACGAGAACGGCCAACGCCTGCTCGAGCTCTGCGCTTTCTACAACCTGTGCATCACCAACTCATACTTTCAGACCAAGCCCCAGCATAAGGTCTCCTGGCGACATCCGCGCTCGAAACACTGGCACCAGTTGGACCTTATACTAGTTCGCCGCTCAGCTATCAATTGCGTCCTGCACGTACGCTCTTATCATAGCGCTGACTGCGACACAGACCACTCCTTAGTGTGCTGCAAGATCAGGCTGAACCCGAAGAGGTTTTATCGTTCAAGGAAACAAGGAAATCCTCGCATCGACGTCAGCAAGATGTCGCAGCCTGACCTGACGCAGAAATTCGCAGAAGCGCTTGAGAAGGAACTTGACGCCACACAGACAGGAGACTCTGCCATGGAAAAGTGGGAAACACTGCGGAACATAATGCACTGCACTGCCCTGGCAACCTTTGGAAAGAGGACCACAAAGACGCACGACTGGTTTGAAGCAAAGTCCTCTGTGATGATTCCAGTCATAGAAGCCAAGCGCACCGCCCTGGCAGAATACAAGCGGTCACCAAGCCAGAGGAACCTACAAATTCTCAGGGCTACTAGGAGCAAGGCTCAACAGGTTGCCAGACACTGTGCGAACGAATATTGGCAGCAGCTCAGCAACGACATCCAGAAAGCAGCCATATCAGGGAACACAAGAGGCATGTACGACGGCATCAAGAAAGCGCTGGGCCCTACCAAGAGCAAAACAGCACCCCTCAAGTCATCTACTGGAGAAATAATCTCCGACAAGCAACAACAGTTGGGGAGATGGGTGGAACACTACTCTGACCTCTACTCCAGACGGAATACGGTGACCTCCGCAGCATTAGATGCCATTGAATGCCTGCCAATAATGGAAGAACTTGATGCAGAGCCAACAGTAGAAGAGCTCAGCAAGGCTGTTGATAAACTGGCCTCAAGAAAAGCCCCTGGCAGCGACGGGATTCCTCCAGACCTGCTGAAACAGTGCAAGTGTTCCCTACTGCACCCTCTTCACAAAGTGCTCTGTCAGTGCTGGAAAGAAGGAGCCGTACCGCAGGATATGCGGGATGCTAAGATCGTCACCCTCTACAAGAATAAGGGCGAGAGAAGTGATTGCAACAACTACAGAGGCATCTCCCTTCTTAGCATCGTAGGCAAAGTATTTGCTAAGGTCATCTTGACCCGACTGCAGAAGCTGGCTGAACGTGTCTACCCGGAGTCACAGTGTGGTTTCCGCGCAGAACGGTCAACCGTAGACATGATTTTCTCCCTACGACAACTCCAGGAGAAGTGTAGAGAACAGCAGATGCCCCTGTACGTCTCCTTCATTGATCTCACCAAAGCCTTTGACCTGGTCAGCAGAGACGGACTCTTCAAAATCCTTCACAAGATCGGCTGCCCACCAAAACTGCAGAGTTTGATTGAATCCTTCCACACAGACATGACGGGAACAGTGCAGTTTAACGGCATTTGCTCCGAGCCTTTCAGCATCAGCAGCGGCGTCAAGCAAGGCTGCGTTCTTGCCCCCACATTGTTTGGGATCTTCTTTGCCCTGCTCCTCAAGCATGCCTTCGGCTCAGCAACGGAAGGAATCTACCTCCGCACCAGATCGGACGGCAAGCTATTCAATCTCTCTCGCCTCAAAGCCAAGACGAAGATACGCAAGACGCTGATCAGGGACATGATATTTGCCGACGACGCAGCAGTCGTCACACACACCCAGGAAGAACTACAGTCGCTGATGAGCCGTTTTTCCATGGCCTGCAAAGACTTTGGGCTGACTATCAGTTTGAAAAAAACAAACGTCCTAAGCCAGGACACTGTCACTCCACCAGCCATCACAGTAGACGACTACCAGCTTGACGTCGTCCACCAGTTCACGTACTTGGGCTCCACCATCACCGATAATCTCTCCCTTGACGCTGAGCTCGACAAGAGGATCGGGAAGGCAGCCTCTACTTTAGCCCGCCTGACAACCCGAGTGTGGACCAACCCCAGGCTGACAACCGCAACAAAGATGGCAGTGTACAACGCCTGCGTCATCAGCACCCTGCTGTACGGGAGCGAGACATGGACCACATACGCGAGACAAGAGCGGAGACTGAACGCCTTCCATCTACGAGGTCTGCGCCGCATCCTGGGTATTACCTGGCAAGACAAAGTCTCCAACCTCGAAGTTCTGACTCGAGCCGGCCTCCCCAGCATGTACACCATGCTCCGACAACGTCGCCTGCGTTGGCTTGGCCATGTACGCCGCATGGAGGATGGGAGGATCCCAAAGGACATCCTCTACGGGGAACTGGCATCTGGGAAGAGAACCACAGGGCGCCCGAACCTGCGATTTAAAGATGTCGTGAAGAGGGACATGAAAGCCATCGACATAAACACGCAGTCCTGGGAAGACCTCGCAGCAGACCGCCCAAAGTGGAGGGGCACCCTGACCACACAGCTCAAGTCAGGCGAAACGAACATGATGCGTGCATCAGAAGAAAAGCGAGCCCGCAGGAAGTTACGCAACAACAACAGCCAGGGAACCACCTATAGCTGCGACTTCTGCGGCAAAGAATGCCTGTCCCGGATTGGCCTTTTCAGCCACCAACGACGCTGTCCCCGACGCTGTCCCAGACAATTCGACACGAACCAAGACGAGAACTAGGATACGTCATCCATGGTCAACTGACCGACGGAGGCCTAACCTGTTCTTTCCCCACCAAGGGTGTCAATCTTCATCCCATCTTACGTCACTTAGCGCATTAGTCTGGGCACCCACCTTGTCCGTGAATACAGAGGCAAAGAAAGCATTGAATAATTCAGCTTTCCCCACATCATCGGTCACTAGGTTACCTCCTTCATCCAGTAGGGGCCCCACACCCGCTCTGATCACCTTCTTCTTGTTAACATGCCTGTAGAAACCTTTCTTGTTATCTTTCTCATCCTTTTCCTGTCGCAATTCCAATTACGCTTTCGCCTTCCTGATAACCCCCCGGCATTCTCGAGCTATACATTTAAACTCCTCCCTAGTCATTTGTCCAAGTTTCCACTTTTTGTAAGCTTCCTTTTTGTGCTTAAGTTCACCAAGGATTTCCCCTGTAAGCCAATCCGGTGTCCTACCATGTTTGCTTCTCTTGCTATGCTTTGGGATGGTTTCTTTCTGTTCCTTCAATAAGGCTTCTTTAAAATACTGCCAGCTGTCCTGGACTCCTTTCCCCTTCATGTTAGCATCCCAGGGGATTCTGCCCATCAGGTCTCTGAGAGAATCAAAATCTGCTTTTCTAAAGTCCAAGGTGTATATTTTACTACTCTCTTTTCTTCCTTTGGTCAGAATCCTAAAATCAACCATCTTATGATCACTGCTTCCCAGGCTGTCACCCACCTCTACTTCCCCTATTAGTTCCTCCCTGTTTGTGAGCAGCAGGTCAAGCTGCGCATGGCCCCTTGTCAGATCCTTCAGCACTTGTACCAAGAAGTAATCCCCAGCATTCTCCAAAAACTTCCTGGATTGCCTGTGTACTGCCATATTGGTCTCCCAACAGATGTCAGGGTGATTAAAGTCCCCCACAAGAACTAGTGCCTGCAATCGGGAAGCCTCTCTCAGTGGTCTGAAGAAAGCCTCATCTACCTCATCCACCTGATTCGGTGGCCTGTCGTAGACACCAACCACAATATCACAGCTGTTGTTTGCACTTCTAAACTTAACCCATAAACTCTCAACAGGTTTTTCTCCCTCTTTATACTGGAGTTCTGAGCAATCGTAGTGCTCTCTTACATATAGTGCAACTCCTCCTCCTTTTCTCCCCTGCCTTTTGTTCCTGAACAGTCTATACTCTTCCATGACAGCACTCCAGTCATGCGAGTCATCCCACCAAGTCTCTGTTATCCCAATTAAATCATATTTCTTGGACTGGGCCAGGGCCTCCAATTCTTCCTGTTTGTTGCCCAGGCTTTTCGCATTGGTGTACAAACATCTCAGATAACCAGTTGATCGCCCTAACTTTTCCATTGGAATCAGGGGTCCTCCTTCTTGCTCGTTCCTCTTTGCATTTCTTCCTGGTATCTGATTTTTCCCGCTCACCTCTGGGTTTTGGTCACCCTCTCCCAACGAACCTAGTTTAAAGCCCTTCTCACTAGGTTTGGAAGCCTGCCCGCAAAGATGCTCCTTCCTCTCTTCGTTAGGTGAATCCCATATCTTTCTAACAATCTTTGTGCCTGGAACAGAGTCCCATGGTCTGAGAAACCAAAGCCCTCTCTGTGACACCACCTGCGCAACCATGCATTTACATCGTCAATTCGACGATCCCTGCCCAGTCCTTTCCCTTCAACAAGGGGGATGGACAAGAACACCACTTGTGCTCTGAATTCTTTGATCCTTCTTCCCAGCACTACATAATCCATAGTAACCTGCTCAAGGTCATTCTTGGCCGTATCGTTAGTTCCCACATTGAGAAGCAGGAAAGGGTAGTGATCCGAAGTGATTAGTTTTGTAAGCCTCTCAGTC
Source organism: Pelodiscus sinensis (assembly GCF_052426305.1). NCBI lineage: Eukaryota > Metazoa > Chordata > Testudines > Trionychidae > Pelodiscus > Pelodiscus sinensis. The sequence continues at coordinate 20,986,405 of NC_143059.1, read as the reverse complement.
ACATCCTGAATTAGAGATCCCGGTAAGCAACACACTTCTTGAGATTCTAGGTCCAGATGGCAGATGGATGGCTCAGTCCCTCTTAGGAGGGAGTCCCCGACCACCACCACCTGTCATCTTTTGGGGGTGGTGGTTGTGGAACCTCCATCCCTGGGGCAACGCATCCCATGTCTTCCAGCAGATGGTGTTCACTTCTGGTTTCTTCCTTGTGAGGCCCCTTCCAAAGCATTCAACACCACAGAACCTGTGGAGAGAGCCTGAAAGCGATTACTTACCTCTATAGCATTGGGGGATTCCTGTGCTGGCCTTTTTCCTCTTCTAGAAGTTACATGCTGCCAGTTCTCTTCCTGCTCCTGTACTGCCATCTCTGGCTCTTCTGCCTGCTGTGCTTGCAGCATTAAACGCTGCCTTCTATCGAGGAAGTCTTCATCCTCTCTGATCGAGCATAGGGTCGACACTTGGGCCTCCAGTCCTCTAGTTTTTTCCTCCAAAAATGTCACTTAATGCAGATGAAATTCATTCTTTCTTCTGGAAGGAAGATAAACATGGCACATGCTGTGCAGGTAACAACAGCAGACCTATCACCGTCCATACCTGCTGTTATGGAAAAAGGATTGAAAAGAAAGGAAAGAGAACCTCGCCCCCTTCCCTCACCCCTTCCAAACTCCCTTTCTTAACTCCCTCTTGGCATTCACCTGTTCGCAAGCTCCTTGGTCACTTGATCACTGCTTTATAAAGATCTGGACTGCCTGAAAGTCTCTCCCCCTACCAAGGCTCAGCCAATCAGCAGAGTCTTCTAGAATTCAAACTTGAATTACAAGCCAACAGTTTTCACCTGCCAGTCACAGCACACACTCCATGAAGGGGAGGGGGAGGGAAAGGGGACATGGAATGGTCCATCCTTTGAACATGTATTGGTCTGAACTTGACAGTCATAAGATCAATTGTCATAAGTCATAAGAGAAGATAAGAATGTAGTTACAAATTTAAGTATTTGTTTATATATAAATGGTGCTCAGAATTTGTGCTATAAAATTCAGCTCTATGGGCAGTCAGGCAGGAAGTGTCAGTGAAATGCTGGATCCCCTCTACTAGTTATATTGACAGAACTCAGTAGTAGTGTAGATGCAGGTATAGTTTTGTCGACAAAACCCCGTCGTCTAGACATACCCTAAGGGTATGTCTAGACTACATGACTCTGTCGACGGAGCCATGTAAACTAGTTTACCCAGCATAGGCAAAGAAGCGGGGATTTAAATAATCTCCGCTTCATTAAAATAAACATGGCCGCCATGCTGTGCCAATGATCAGGTGATCCGGCTCAGCACGGCAGTGTAGATGTGGATCTGTCAGCTAGGGAAGCCTTTGCCGACCGATCCCTTATGCCTTGCAAAACAAGGTTTACAGGATCAGTCAGCAAAGGCTTCCCCAGCTGACAGATCTGTGTCTAGATTGCCGCACTGAGCTAGATCAGCTGATCGTTGGCACAGCATGGCGGCCATGTTTATTTTAATGAAGCGGAGATTATTTAAATCCCCGCTTCTTTGCTTATGCCTGGTAAACTAGTTTACATGGCTCCATCGACGGAGCCATGTCATCTAGACATAGCCTTAGTGAGGAAAATAGAAAGGACCATAAACTTTGTCAAATTAAGTATAAAAATATAATAAGAAAAGCCAAAAAGGAGTTTGAAGAACAGCTAGTCAAAAACTCAAAAAGTAACAGTAAAATGTTTTTTAAGTACATCAGAAGCAGGAAGCTGGATAAACAACCAGTGGGGCCTTTGGACGATTGAGATGCTAAAGGTGCCCTCAAAGATGATAAAGTCTTAGTCGAGAAGCAAAATTAATTCTTTGCTTCAGTCTTCACGGCTGAGGATATTGGGGAGATTTCCAAACCTGAGACATTCTTTTTAGGTGACAAATGTGAGCAATTGTCCCAGATTGAGGTGTCATTAGAGGAGGTTTTGGATCAAATTGATAAACTTAACAGTAACAAGTCACTGGGACCGGATGACATTCACCAAAGAGTTCTGAAAGAACTCAAATGGGAAATTTGTGGAACATTTAATCGTGATTTGTAATCTATCCTTTAAATCGGCATCTGTACCAAATGATTGGAAGTTAGCTAACGTGACACCAATATTTAAAAAGGGCTTGAGAGGTGATCCTGGCAATTACAGACAGGTAAGTCTAACATCAGTACTGGGCAAATTAGTTGACACTATAATAAAGAATAACATTGTCAGACACATGGATGAATATAATTTATTGGGGGAAAGTCAACATGGTTTCTGTAAGGTAAATCATGCCTTACTAATCTGTTAGAGTTCTTTGTGGACATAGGGGATCCAGTGGATACAGTATACTTAGATTTCCAGAAAGTCTTTGACAAGGTCCCTCACCAAAGGCTCTTAAGTAAAGTAAGTTGTCATAGGATACAAGGGAAGGTTCTTTCATGGATTGGTAACTGATTAAAAGACAGGAAACAAAGGATAGGAATAAATGGTAAGTTTTCTGAGTGGAGAGAGGTAACTAGTGGTGTTCCCCAACGGTCTGTCCTATTCAATTCATTTATAAATGATCTAGAGAAAGGGGTAAACAGTGAAGTGGCAAAATTTGCAGATGATACCAAACTGCTCAAAATAGTTAAGACCAAAGCAGACTGTGAAGAGCTTCAAAAAGCTAACCACAGTCCTTCACTCTCAGTGAGTTGACAGCACACTCCCTAATGTGGACTTGATCAATTGTCTAAAGTGAGGACACGGACCTTCAATTTCCGAAAACTGGGTGCCCAGTGATCTTCCACAAAAACTTCTTGCGCAAGAGCACGTCTACATTATAAAAAAGCATTGCAAAAGCAATGCGCTTTTGTGAAAGAGTGTCCAGACTGCATGGACACTCTCTCGAAAGAAAGCTCTGATTGTTATTCACAGAATAGCTACCAGAGCACCTGTGCTTTTTTGGTTGACTCTTTTTGCGCTACCCCCACCCACCCCGTTGCCCGTCCACACACACCTTTTTGTGCAAGAGCTCTTGCGTAAAAAAGAGCTATGCCTCGTAGAAAGAGGAATACCTACACTGCAAAAACCCCTCTGTTCTTTTGTTTTAGTGTAAGTTTACTTGTGCAAAAACGTGCTTGAGGTGTGGACGTTCCACAGGTTTTTTTGCAAAACCCCTGTAGTGTAGACATAGCCTCACTGAAGTCATTCTGTGGATTTCTAGGGCTGGGCCCTAGAACTGCAGCAAAATTAAATATTTTACCAGTGGAAACAAACATGTTGCTGCACCAAGTACACTGATTTTCAGATCTGTAAATTACAGGCATAATCATTAATAATTAAACAAATAATAATGGGAAAGAAAATTGATTGGCTTTTTTACATTTTCAGAACACTGTATCAACTTAAGTAATTTTTATAACACCTCTGTGTGATAGGGATTTTTACCCCATTTTATAGATAATACAATTGAGACAGAGATTGGTTGAGTGATTCATTCAAGTCCACAAATCTAGTTATTGACAGTTTGCTCTAAAACTAAAGCCTTCCTAATTTCCAGAACTGGATTCCATTCATGAATCCAAACTGGTTTTCCACCCATCCACACAACAAAGTAATTGAATCAACAGATTCCTTCCATTCGCCTTCCCTCACTCTAAAGTAAGTTTTACTAGTAAAGGAATAATTATGTTAGAATGCCTGGAAAAATCAGTTACAGATTTGGAGGCTGATCTTACAGACCATTACTCATGAGAATTGAGGTTACTTTTGTGAGTCAGAGTTTTCATGCCCATAATAGAAATCTTTCTTGTAATTTAACAGTCTTGAATGAAATGCAACTAATTATAGTTAGATAAACATACTGAGCAGTAAGCGTAGGACCCTTTAGGACATTTTGATGTCTGTTGTCTAAATAATTACTAAAAACAGGAGGCTCATTGGTGTCTTTTTTTATGCAATCTGCTTTTAGACAATATTGTACAATGAAGAATGGTGATGCTTTGGAACTTTTTATAGTTATTTTGCTATCCATTTGTTATTACCTTCTTTATACATCAAGGCTACATCTAACTCTGCAGGCTTCTTGCTCAAGAACTGTTTTGCACAAGAATTCTTGTGCAAAAGGTCTTGTGCAAGAGCGTGTCCACACTGCTATGTAGTTTTGCACAGAAGCATCCATGGCAGTGCGGATGCACTCTTGCGCAAGAAAGCTCTGATGGCCAGTTTAGCTATAGGGGGTTTTTGCACACGAAACCCCTGTTGCCCGTCCACACTGCTTTCTTGAGCAAGAGCTCTTGCGCAAAAGGGCTTATTCCTCATGGGGAGGAATAAACTGTATTCTGTTCCAGCGCTGTACTGTAAATTTACTTGTGCAATAACTCATGTGCAGTGTAGACATTCTGCAAGTTTTTGTGCAAGAACAGCTGTTCTTGCGCAAGAAGCCTGCAGTGTAGACGTAGCCCAAGAGAATAACAAAAAAAACCAGGACAGAGCATTCTCCATCCCCAACCAGCTTTGTTTCTTACAACTTTTTTTTTTTTAAGCAAAAACATTCACATCTTGGCCATTGATGAGAAGGTGCTCTCTTTCTGCAGGAGATGGAGAATGTATTGCCAGGAATATCAGAATGTCCCAGGGAAGCAGGAATATCCACTAATGACTACACTCAGAATATGGCTTTCAGAAGCCAAGAAGCCAGGAGATTTCAACCAAGGTAGGCTTTGGGATAAGACAGTGCATTTCACTGCTATTTAATGCAAAAAATGCTAATATGTATGTATGCAAATAGCTGTATAAAATATTCAGGTTCCCAGTTTTCCTTGGCCATTATACTCAAAGTCCTAGAGCTGTTTGCAGATAATAAAGTGGATGCACATATTATTATGGGAGAGTCGGACAGAGCTAGGTGTAGTATTTCTCTGAATGAGATTGAAGGGTATTATACAGAGACATTAGAGAAGGTTGGACATGGAAATATGATAGGATGGCCTCCGGCCACCCAGGTGGTGGATAATGGTATATTACTGAATCCAATCTTGATGGAGGAGGTGAGGGATGTATTAAGAGAAAATTGAAAAGATAATGCCCCAGGCCAGGATAAGGTTACTGTTAAGGAGCTATGGGAAATGTTGAATTTGGACTCTCATGAACTTAATAACATTTTAAATATATGCTTTTAACTAAACAGATTCCATCCAGTTTTAAAGAAAATAGGACTATTTTAATCCCATGGGTACAGAAGCATGAGAAATTAGCTAAATTATCCTCCTGGAGGCCATTAACAATTGGTTCTGTTTGGGTGAGGCTATATGCAAAAATTTTAGCAAGAACATTGATGTCTATGATTAAGATTTCTAGTAGGCAAAAAGGTTTTACTTCAGCTATAGGTTATGAGGAAAATATAGCAATTTTAGTTAATTTAATTAAAGAGATTAAGCAAAATGTACAGGAGTTAGTTATTGTTTTTGTAGATTTGGCCAAAGCATTTGACTCAGTTGGATATGAACATGAGGGCTGTGTCTAGACTGGCAAGTTTTTCCGCAAAATCATATGATTTTGCGGAAAAATTTGCCAACTGTCTACACTGGCCGTTTGAATTTCCGGAAAAGCACTGACGATCTCATGTAAGATTATCAGTGATTTTCCGGAAAAACTATGCTGCTCCTGTTTGGGCCAGCGTAGACAGCATAGTACTGTTTTCTGCAAAAAAGCCCCAATCGCGAAAATGGCGATCGGGAAACCGCGGAAAACTGCGTCTAGATTGGCCACAGACGCTTTTCCACAAAAAGTGCTTTTGTGGAAAAGCATCCTGCCAATCTAAACGTGCTTTTCCGAAAATGCTTTTAACAGAAAACTTTTCTGTTAAAAGCATTTTCGAAAATTCATGCCAGTCTAGACGTAGCCATTGTGGCAGGCTGTCACAGGATGGGAAGCCCACGGGGTGGTGAGTCTCTTGAGCCCTCTCTGTGTGGCCTCACCTCATAATCTCCTGAGCTCACTAGGAGGCCTCCAGCTCCCTGCCCTGGGCTACTTCCTACCCTGTCCTCTGGCTGGCGTCTTCCCAACCTGCATCCTCCAGGTTAGTTGCTCTCCCTGGTTTCCACTTGTGGCTGCAGCGGCGGAGGCAGCAGCAGCAGTGGCGGAGGCGGCGGCAGCAGCAGCGGCGGAGGCGGCAGCAGCAGCGGCGGAGGCGGCAGCGGCTATTGCTGCTGTGGCTGCTCCTGTGTTTGGGGAGGAGGTCTTTCTCCTTCCATGGTCAGCCCTGAGTGAGCTGCTCCCCAGCTTTTATACTAGGCCTGCAGTTGAAGCATGCCCAGCAGAGATGTGGGGGAGGGGCCTTCTCAGCCAAGCAGGCCTGGTTAACCCTTTCTGGGCCAGTACACCCCATCACACAGGCCTTAAAAAAATTGGGATTATTGAGGGATTTATAGATATTGCTAGGGATCTTTATAGAAATTCAATCACTGGGGTGCAAGTGGATGGTAAATGCACTGAGTGCATTAACATAAGTTTTGGGGAAAAGCAAGGAGACACCTTATCTCCAATATTATTTAATATAGCCATTGACCTTTGCTGGTTAAGAGAGATTAGGCTTCAGTATTCAAGGGGAAAGAATTATGGCTTTGGCTTTTGTTGATGATGTGGCTATTTCAAGTGGAATGTATCAAGGGATGATAAGAAACCTTGAGATTTTAGACTGTTATCTGCAAGAATACTAGTTTGAAGGTAAATGTTAGGTAAACAAAGGAATTTCACATAATGGCTAAATGTAAGATTTGTGGTTAATCCTAAACATAATTGGAAATTGGGTAAAGAGAAGACTATGTGCAACCAAGGCAGGCTGAAAAATATTGTATGCAAAGATAGATCCTTGGACAGGGGTGAGTGGCGTATTGGTAAAGGGGAAATTGACTGAATGGTGTGATAGATTATGTGAAGCGACTTTGAAATCTGCCCCAAAACTGATGATTTTAGGGACTATAAACCTGGGCTGTTTTATAATTTGCTTTTGATCAAGCCTTTATGTTTTAGATGATTTGGATGTTGTATTCAAGAAACTTGTTAAGAAGATTTTACATCTCCTTCAATGTACTACTGACAGGTTATTTTATGCTAGAGAAAGAGATGGGGGACTTGCCTGGACTAAATGTAGTATTCAAATCCCAAATATGCTAATTTGGAAGTGGAGAAGGCATATTGTTTCATGAGATGATTAGATAGATTTATCTTGTGCATGAATGTGTGTTTGTGTGTGTGAACTAAAGAATTTGGAAGGAGGTGGAATTTAAAATGCCAGGGAATTGGGTTTAAGTATTTTAAAAATTACCTAATTAGTAATTTTTTTTTAGTAGACCATATCTGGTTAAATCCTATTCCTTTATTGCTGCACTACAATTAAAAGCTAATGCTTTCCCTACCAGAGAGACACTAGCTAGAAGGAAAATGAAATGCAGGCTATATTTAGATGATATGGGAAGTTTAAAGAAACAATCCTGCATATATCTGAGCAATGTTTTACATTGAAAGATGCTTAGATAAACAGACATAATAGGGTAGTAGCCTAAGTTCCCTGCAAGTGTGTCTGTGTGTCCAGGCAACTGTTTTGTGAACTCCTTTCAGAAGTTCAAAGCTCCCGCACAGGCAGGAGCTCCGCTGAGCCAGCGAGGAACAGGGCATCATCTTGCTAAGCAAGCAGCTAAATGGAGCTGCTCCATGCTTAAAAGTGAGCAGCTCCAAGAGCAAGTAAAGAAGGAAGATAAGGAAAGAATAAGTGGCTGGGGGGAGGGGGAGGAGGAGAGAGGGAGGGAGTAATTGGCTGAGGGGGAATCAGAGGGGAGGGGAGTTTGGAGAATCCCATCTGTGTGAGGAGAGAGAGGCAGAAACTCAGCACTCTCAAGCCTCCTGGGAAGGGGGACTGGCTGCATACGGTAGATAGGGGGAGAAGGGGGTGGGTGGGTGCTGGCTTTGGGGTGAGGTGGAGGAGGGAGGAGTTTATTTGTGCTGTGAGGTGGGGGATGTGTGGGTAATTTGTTTGTGCTTTATCAGGGAGTTAGGACAGGTCAGACTGCTGGTGCCTGCAAGTTTGAGAAGCTGTATTTTATCCCAGCCCCCAGTTGGGCTGAGGGGAACAGATTGCACAGGGATAGGTAGGGGAAAAGGGGTGAGTGGGTGCTGGCGTCTGTGGAGTGAGGTGGAGGTGAGGGGCAGCTTGTTTGGGGTGTCCCTGACTCACTTGCTACAGTCCTCTCTGTCTGTCTAAAGGGTATGGGGGAAGAAGCAGGTTGCATGAAGTGGGTATGTGCTAGGACATTTGCATGATATATTTCAAACAAAGTTTACATAGTGATAGAGATGCAGCCGTGTTAGTCTGGTGCAGCTGAAACAGAAGACAGAACTATGTAGCACTTTAAAGACTAACAAGATGGTTTATTAGGTGATGAGCTTTCGTGGGCCAGACCCATTTCCTCAGATCAATATGTGGAAGAAAATCGGCACAACCATATATACCAAAGTGATACAATCAAAACAATGAAATTGACAAAACGTGAAATTGACAAATCAAATTTTAGAACAGAGTGAGGGTGAGGGGGGAAGGTTAGTGTCTGTGAGGTAATGACATTAGGGGTGTGTGACGGGGCGGACAGGCCCCGCACTAACGAGCAGGAGATAGCCCAGGCCCAGCTGGCAGAGAAGGCCCCGCCCCTCCGACCCTGCTGGGCATGCTCCCAACAGCGGCCGGGTATAAAGGCCGAAGGAGCCCGGCAGTCAAGGAGGCCCCTGGGCGAAGGAGGAGCCGAGGCCGGACCAGTATTCTTGCAGCCGCTGGGCCCAGAGTCGCCGCCCGCGCCGGACCCTGACACGCAGGACGCAGCTGCCGACCCAGAGCGGCAGGAGCGCACCCCCAACCCCGACAAGTACTGCCTGAGAGGCGAAGGGGCTCGGGGGAACCAGGGCACGGTAGGAAGCAGCCCAGGGCAAGGGATACAAAGTTTGGCTCGGCGTGTATCGGCCGGATCCCCCGCCGAGCCGGCAGGAGCCATAGACCCTGCCTAAAGGGCCCTGGGCTGGGACCCGGTGGAGAGGGAGGGCCCGGGTCCCCCTACCATCCATTTTCCCCTACCCTGGACAAACAAACCCTGGGCCAGGAGAGGCTTCTCAGAGCGGCTAGGCCTCTCCTACCGTATTGGCCCTGATAGAAGGGCCGGTACTTCTGCATTGAGACTGTAGTACTGTATAGGCCCTGATAGAAGGGCCGGGACTTTTGCATTGAGACCGTAGTACCGTATATGCCCTGATAGAAGGGCCGGGACCTTTGCGTTGGGACTTTGGGGGCTGTACAGGCCCGGTAGGAGGGGGCCGAGCCCCTTGACGGGGGCGTACCCGCTGACAGGGTGATAATTGGGGAAGCTATCTTTGTAATGGGTGAGATAATTAGAGTCTTTGTTTAAACCCATACATAAAGTGTCAAATTTAAGCATGAATGACAATTCTGAAGCTTTTCGTTGAAGTCTGGAGTTAAAGTCTCTTTGAAGCAATATGCATGTTTTAAGGTCATTGAGGGAATGGTCAGTCTGGCTGAAATGGCAAGCAACAGCTTTCTCTCTGTGAGAGAGTCTTATGTCTGTTTTGTATGCATTGATTCTTTGGCGAAGTGTCTGAGAAGTTTGTCCAATGTACATAGCAGTCTGTTTTTTCAGTTACAGACTAACGCTTCTGAGTCTTTGAGTTGGTGACATACACAAGTTTCAAACTTTTATCTGTTTTTACAACATGGATCCTATACATTCCCCAGAAAAATTCTATAAGCTTTAGTGAATGCCTTTTATTCTCCTTTCTAGTGTTGGTAAATATTGTATTAGTCATGTTTTCCTTGCAAATACTATTTCTAATTGACTCATAGCTATGTGTGCATAATATGTGTTTTGGTGCGTTTATTAGCTTAAGCTGTTAGAAAGAATAAATATACTCTATGGGTAGTGTTAATCTTTTAAATTTGATTTCATCTTAACTATTGCAAATATCACTCCTTGTTAACGATCGATCCCTTGGTTTAATATATTTTCTTCCACACAAATGGACTTCTTAAAATATATGTGTGTTTATTATTTGTACTGGTGGTGCACATCCCCACACTACCTCAGTATTGGTATTTAACACAAGAAATTTCAACCTGCCCAAAAGAAAATTCAATCCTCCCAAGGATATGTTATAGGGAACACAGGTAATAGCTGCAGTTACTGAAGAAATAGGTAAGTCAGGATTGAAAGCGATAGTGGAGGAATATTTAAGAAATTAAGAACGCTATTTGAATAAGCTCAATATTGTTTTTTGTTAGAATGGAAACTGCAGTGGTGTTGGACACTACTGTTTGATGGGAAGACAATTACGATAGTTTGGGAAAAGGCAACCTATTACTTTGATTTGGAGAAGGATATTGAAGAACAAAGTGGGAATAGAAATATTCATTTTTTTGGCCTTGTAATTGGGGTTGAGATAAATAGAGTTAAGGTAATAATGAATTATTAAGGCTCCTTGGAATTGAGAGAGGAAAGAATTTTAAGGAAAACTTATGTAAACTCATGTTGTATGTCACAACCGACATGATGGCTCTTTTCTGTGACAAATAGTAATCCCGGAGCTCCATTCTGAGTATCCTATTATATTTATATTGTACATATTTCAGCATATTTTAACTTTGTTTTTTTTCTTTTTTTATCATGAATTATTTGTTGTTAGTACCTCCGTATCCATGACTACATTTTCATCCATCTTTTTTATATATGGAGATTTTAACTTAATTTAATAAATACTTAACAATTTGGATTATTATTATATTTTATTTACTGGTCATGTCCACACTGGCCGCAAAGAGTAACCAGGAAAGGGCAAGTAGTCACGCTTGGGCATATACTACTTTAATGTTACATTTCTAGGCAAGATGAACATCTTTTCCCTCATCTTAATTCTGTTGGGTCAGTTTCAAAATCATCCTGACGCTTTCCCCTCCTCTCTTGCTTCACTGATTCTCAGATCTATATTTCCACTGAGAATTCAGGAGTAATAAACACAGTCTGAGTTTTGATTCTGTGATACATTTAGGGATATATCAGGTCCTGAATGCAGTGGAATGAGTCTGATACCATAAGGGAGGGGTTTCACGTAGGGTGCCCATATGCCTGGTTGACCTCAAAGCTCCAGGGGAATTCCCTGAAACTCTACATAACAGATATTTCCAGTGTTGTTGACTATGAAGATTTGTGCCCTAACTCACCCCTCTGGAATGGAGCACAGCTACCTGGGAACTACTTTAACCAAAGATCCACAGTGCAGTAATGAATCAACCTAGAGGAAGGACTAGGCCGTTATTGATGGAATTGGATTCAGTGTTGAAATTTATGCTATGCTGAGCCTCTCTTCATGGGTCACCACCTTACAAATCAATCTGAAACACCAGATGCCCTACATAGAGGATGGTTGAACACCACTAGATTAGGTATAATAGTTCTCTTGGGTGAATGTAAGAGAGACTGTCTTGTATATTTGTTCAATGTCTCAAGTGGTGCCCCCTTTTAGTGTCTGAGTCTGGAGACAGTACTGACCCCAGTCGCTCTTAAGTCCCTTGTGTCAAGTGTTCATAAAAATATGCTGTCAAGTGTCTTGTGACAGGCCCAGGACAGTTGGCTACAATAGTTGGGTGGAGGGCAGACATACCAGGAGCTGGGTGAATGTTCTTCTGTTTCCTGAATAAATTGCCAGGGACTGCAGCCATGTAATCAAGACAGGCAGGCACCTGAGGTTAGTTAAGAGCTTGCATGAAGTGGCAGGCTAATCAGGCACCTGCAGCCAATTAACCCCTGATAGACCACATTAAAAGGCTACACCCCAGACAATGGAGGGGGAAGGAGAAGAGTGAAGGGCTGAGAGGATGAATTGCTGGAGACTGCAAAAAGAAATGACTGTTTGTGCTGAAGTTGGAAAGATTTGTTCATGTACCAGGGAGAGGGAACTAGGAAAGGCATTGGGCACGTAGCCCAGGGGAAAGGTTACTATATTGGGGCTAAGGGAAAAATCCTGACAGTTGCTGCTGTTTGGGGTCCTTGGGCTGAAGCAGTGGGCAGGCCTGTATTCCCTCCAATCCTCCCCTCACCACTAAAAAGTCTGTTCCTGGAAAGGGAGTCCAGGATTACAGGGGGTTTCACACCACTGCTGATGATGATGAGGATGGCTTAGTAAGCTGTGACCCTGGGCTCTAGAAAAGATAAGAGGTAGTGTGGAGGGTAACAACAAGCCTCTGAGGCAGACAATAACTGCCTAGAAATGCAGGATCAACGGGTCATGATCGGAGTTTTGCCACAACTGGTGCCATGACTGGGACCATTCATAGTACAGGGGTAAAAGCATGGTGAAGAGAAAAAAGGTGCCCCAGGGTGTTATTTTTTTCTTCTCCTGCTTAATTGGATTAGAGAAGGGCTAAACAAGATGTGGCCTAGGCCACGGAATTTCCAGGCAGTTGGTGAGGCAGCAGGATCCTATTTAAATGGCTCATGCTTGCAGCACTACCCTGGCAGGGGCCAGAGTTGTGAGCCTTTTAAATAGCTGCAGCTGCCGCAGGTAGCTGCGAGGCCACACGGTGGTGGCGGGGCTGGGAGCCATGAGCCCTTTGCTGTGTTTTTAATTCAAAGCCTTTGGCCCCACGTAACTCTGGGGGGAGGCAAGTCCCCAGGCCCTCCCCTTCTTCTCCAGGCTCTTGCCCTTTCCTGGAGGTGGAGTTGGCCCATGACCACATTACAAAATTCATAAAGTGCCCCCCCTGTGAAAATTATTGACCACTCCAGGGTTAGAGGTTCACACCACAATGGAGAACTTAGTGAAAGCACTGGTGCAGGCCACAGCAGCTCAACAGGAGGCCATCCAGATAAAGGGGTTGTCATTACAAGAGGTTATATGGCTACAGCAGGAAACCAACCAGCTGTTAATGAGTCAAGCGGCCTCTGATAAAGCCATCCTCTCAGAGGGTATGTCTACACTACAGCGCTAGTTCGAACTAACTTAGTTCGAATTAGTTAATTCGAACTAAGCTAGTTCGAACTAACGCATCTAGAACTAAAAACTAGTTCGAACTAGCGTTTTGCTAGTTCGAACTAGTAAGTCCACATTGAGTGGACTCTGAACAGGGCTTAAGGATGGCCGGAAGCAGTGCCGGCAGGGCATAAAAGGAGGACTTAGAGCATGGAGATACTGTCTCAGGCTAGCCGAGGGCTGCGCTTAAAGGGTCCCGACCCCCACCCCGGACACACAGTTCTAAGGGGCACATCACACCACTCGGCCATCAGCCCGGCTGCACTTGCCGCAGGCTGCCATCTGGGGAGAGGGAGTAATTGGGGGGCTGCAGGAGAGCTTCCACCCCCAGAAGCCCGCAGAGCCAGCCCAGTCCTCCCCATCGGGGGCTCGTACCCCATTCCTCCCTCACCTCCTTCCACTTACCCTTCCCTAGCCCCCCTTCTTATTGATGTACAAAATAAAGATAACGTTTCTTCCAACATTGACTCTGTCTTTATTGAACAAAACTGGGGGAGACTGGGAAAAGGAGGTGGGAGAGGGGAAGACAAAGGCTGGGAGAGGGGAGGGCAACTAACATGATCAGGGGTTGGGAACAGGTCCCAGATGAAGAAAGGCTACAGAGACTGGGACTGTTCAGCTTAGAAAAGAGGAGACGGAGGGGGGACAGGATAGAGGTCTCTAAAAGCAGGGGTTGGGTGGAGAGGGTGCATTCAGAAAAGTTCTTCCTGAGTTCCCATAAAGAAGGACTAGAGGACACCAAAGGAAAGGAATGGGTAGCAGGCTTCAAACTAGTAAGAGAAAGTTGTTCTTCACAAAGCAAATAGTTAACCTGTGGAACTCCTTGCTGCAGGAGGCTGTGAAGGCTAGAACTAGAACAGAGTTTAAAGGGAAGTGAGATAAAGTGATGGAGGTTGGGTCCATGGAGTCCTATTAGCCAGAGGGTAGGAGTGGTGTCCCTGCCCAAAGTTTGTGGAAGGCTGGAGAGGGATGGCACGAGACAAATGGCTTGGTCATTGTCTTCGGTCCATCCCCTCCAGGGTCCCTAGGGTTGGCCGCTGTTGGCAGACAGGCTACTGGGCTAGATGGACCTTTGGTCTGACCCAGTACGGCCATTGTAAGCTCAGGGCTCAGTGTCGGGGGCCTCAGTGGACCCCCTTGATTTTCATGCACACCTGGTCCTGGGTGGCCAGGCTGGCAGCTCTCCTGCCCTAGACGGCCACTTTCCTGTGCCTAGTGCGGAGATCGTGGACGAGGTCCACGATGTCCGCACTAGCCCAGGAAGGTGCCCGCCTCTTGCGGTCCAGGGCAAGCTCCCGGGAGCCGCCAGCCTGGTCCCGGCAAGAGGGGGTGGGCTGGGGGGCATCGGGTGGGTGGCTCTGTGCCGTGCCAGGTGCAGGGTCTGCTAGCTGGGTGCTGGCAGGCTTGCACCTGGCACGGGCACCGTAGCCAGCCCGTGCCCCTTTAAGGGGTCCGGGGCCGGGAGGGGGGCATAGAGTTTCCCTGGTGTTGGCCAGAGTGGCCACCAGGGAAACCTGGGGAGGGCTAGCCTCCCACTAGTTCGAACTAAAGGGCTACACAGCCCTTAGTTCGAACTAGCTAGTTCGAACTAGGCGTTAGTCCTCGTAAAATGAGGTTTACCTAGTTCGAACTAAGCGCTCCGCTAGTTCGATTCAAATTCGAACTAGCGGAGCGCTAGTGTAGCACCTATTAAAGTTAGTTCGAACTAACGTCCGTTAGTTCGAACTAACTTTGTAGTGTAGACATACCCAGAGGTAGTAGATCAGTTGAAAACCCTTGCCACCTGGACTCCAGGGCCCAAAAGGACCCAAACCTTGAGGGCCAGAGGCTGCCTTCTGAAAATGACGACTGAGGATCATATAGAATCATATCTCCTATCTTTTGAGAGAATCGCTCAGTGTGAGGCCTGGCTCTTTTCTCTGTGGAGGGGCCCAGAAAGACTACTATGATCTGCGTGCCTGGGGTGCCACTAATTACCCCCAGCTAGAGGAGGTAAGATCCAGGTACAAGAATGCCAGGAAGGAGGTGGCTGAGATAGATAAGGCACCTGGAGATGGGAAAACCCGAGGTCCAGGACCTACTCCTGCCAATCATCGAGGTCCTGTTTGAGTGGATTGCCATTGACCTGGTGAGATCAATGGAAAAAAGTGACATGGGGCCACCAATATGTTTTGGTCATCTTTGAGTATGCCACTGGTACCCCGAAATTATTCCCTTATGAAACACAGTATCTATGACTCTTGCCAAGGAGTTGATAACCATTTTCACCCAAGTTGGACCACCCAAGGAAATCTTCACTGACCAAGGAACCCCATTTATGTCCAGGGTGATGAAGGACCTGTGTACTCTTCTTCATGTACAGACCTTATGGGCCTCTATCTACCTCCCACGGCCTGGTCAAAAGATTTACTCAAACCCCCCAGGCTGATTAGAAAGATGGCAAGCCAAGATGGAAGAACTAGGACATGTTGCTGTTCTATCTTATGTTCACTATTTGAGAGGTTCCTTAGGCATCCATGGGATTTTCTCCCTTTGAGCTTTTGTACAGACACCATGTCTGGGGCATCGTAGATACAGACAATGAAATTTGCGAAGAAGAAATGGCTGAGGGAAGAAATATAGTAGAGCATGTGTTGCAAATGAGGGACCAAATAGCACAAGTTACTCCCATCATACAGAAACATATGGAGAAGGCCCAAGAGGCCCAATGAGTGTGCTACAACAGACAAGCAAATGTCTGGCGGATCCAACCTGGAGATCGAGTAATGGTACTGATCCCCACAACCAAAAGAAAGCTGTTGGCCCAAAGGTAAGGTCCCTGTGAGATAACTGAACCCAAGGGAGAAGTAAATTATAAGGAGTAACAACCAGGACATCAGACAATAGAACAGATATGCCACATTAACCTTGTGAAACCCTGGCAAGAGCGGGAGGCCCCTGATGAAGGAGTGCTGGAAGATCCTCATTGCCAGTAAAGGAGAAAATATGAAGGAGAAAATGGTATTCTTGACGTTGGAAGAACTATTCCAATACAAGGTCATCCCTTTGAGCCTACATGGGGCCCCTGCTGCCTTTCAATGCCTCCTGGACAAGCTATTATGCCCCAATACAAATTATGCTGCTGCCTATCTGGATAATGTGGTCATCCATATCCTGGACTGGGAAACACTTGGAAAAGCCAGAGGCAGTTCTTGAGACTTTCCAACAAGCCGGACTGACAGCAAACCCTGCCAAGTGTGCCATAGAATTCACAGAAACTAAATATCTTTGGTATGTGGTGGGGAAAGGCCTAGTAAAACCCCTGCTGAATAAGTTGGAGGCCATCTAACATTGGCTCAATCCAAGTCAGAAGAAGCAAGTTTGGGTAATTTTAAGGATCATGGAGTACTATTGGAGTTTTGTGCCCCATTTTGCCACATATGCCAGTCTTTTAATGGAGTTAGTGAAGGCCTGTGGACCTGATCTGGTTGGATGGTGTGATGCAGCACTAAAGGTGTTTTCAGACCTACAAATGGACCTCTGCAGTAACCCCTTGTCATGAATAGGAGCTGCTAAGGAGAGTCTGACTTACCTGTAGAGTGAGGAAAGAGTCAATGTCACGTTATTGGATCTTGAGGGGAGCAGCCAGATCACTGATTCACCCATAGGTGCGGGTGTTGGCCCCAAGAATGGTATAGAAGGGGGCCATGTGAGGTATTGAATAGAAGCTTACTATCTGCTGATCCTGTGTACGCTATTTATGTGAGTGTATAATGTCTGTGTGTGTAGGTAGAAATCTGTAATCTGTGTGGAAACTGAATATTTCTCTGAATGTGGTTGAGCATTGGGCAGAGCCTGGCCTATGGACATGCTAATTAGTGAGGCCCTGTGGGACAATGGCACTCGATGGGCCAAGGACACACCTAAAGCATGAGGACGGAGGCCTAAGAGCTGCAGCAGAGAGAGGCTGACGGCCAGGTGACCGGCTGCGGCCAAGGAGAGGCCAGGAAGATGTATAAAGAGGCCATGTGGGGGACTCCATTTTGTCTTCAGCTCAGCACTTCATCCCAGAGGCAGCAGTGCAGGGACTGAGAGCCGGAAAGAACTGTGGACCCATCCTGATTCTAGGATGTGCAACAAGGACGCTTAAGCCAGCAGCTATAACATCTCTGCATCGAGGACTGGGAGATTCGATGCATGTAACGTACTATTCCTTCAACAACCTTACTCTCATGCTTTTCTTTATTGTAATAATAAACCTTTAGATGTTAGATGCTAAAGGATTGGCCCAGCGTGATTTGTGGGTAAGGTCCAAACGGTAAATTGACCAGGGATCTGTGGCTGGTTTCTTGGGACCAGACAGAACTTGTTCGGGGTAGGTGGGATTGGGTGCTAGGATCCCCCACCTGTGTATGAGGCCTGGGGCCATCTAGGGCATGGATATTGCTGGGGTGTCAGAGGGGTTTTGCTCGTGAGGCTTCAGGCAGGCTGCTGAAGCGCTCTGTGGGACTGGTTGTGGCCTGTTTGGAGAGGTCACCAGTCTAGGGGCTGTAAGAAGCCCTGGATTTGAGCAATTCACCCTGAGTGGACGCCCTCAGCTGTGCCCAGACACGGTCCGGTCTGTCACAGTGAAGCAACTCAGGAGATGCATCTGAGGGCGGGAGCTTTGGGCATTCAGCCAATGAAATGCAGATAGGAATTTCAAACCGACAGCTGGTTCCCTGCACAAGTTTTTGCACAAGAGCCATTCTGCCGCTTATTTTCAGGCAGAACAGCTCTTGCACAAAAGCCCCTTGTGCAAAAATGGTGGCTCATTAAGTACGCAAATGAGGCACAGTGATATTCATCGCCATGCCTCATTTGTATATGTTCTTGCGCAAGAGAGTGCAATGTAGATGTAGTCTTGGTGTTGAGGAAGGGGTGGAGGATGTGTGACAAGCCCAGAGGAAATGGCTACAATAGTTTGGTGGAGGACAGGAATATTGTGAGCCGGGTTTCCTAAATAAACTGTCAGAGACTGTAGCCATGTAATTGAGGCAGTCAAGCACCTGAGGATAATTAAGAGCTTGAGTGAAGCAGTAGGCTAATCAGACATCTGCAGTCAAGTAAGGCCTGCTGGGCTACTTTAAAAGGTTTCCCCTCAGGTAAGGGAGGGGGGAGGATAAGAGTGAGAGGTGGAAGTGTGTTGCTGGAGGGCTGGGGACTGCAAAGAGGAAAGAATGTTTGTGCTTGAAAGAAAGAAAAATTCATTCAAATATCAGGGAGAAGGTAATAGGGGAGCTTTTGTGGAAGTGGCTTAGGGAAAAGATGCTGTATTGGGACTAGGGGATAAACCCTGACAGTTGTGACTACCTAGGGTCCCTAGGCGAGAACCCATAGTGGGTGGGCCTCACACCTCCTCACACCACGAAAAATGTCTGTTCTTAGAAAGGGAGGGGTTACAACCTAATTCTTTGATTTTGCCAATGCTGAGGATGGCTCAGTACGCTGTGACCCTGGCCTCTAGAAAAGATAAGAGGCAGTGTAGAGGGTCACAGTGAGCCTCTGAGGCAGACAATAATCGCCTAGAAGTGCAGGGCATGGCCGGAGCTCTGCCACAATCCCTACTACATATTGCTGGAGGTTATCCAATCTATACCCGAGGCCAAGTGGCAATAGGAGTTGGGGAAAGAACCATTTTTAGAAGACCTGTGGGAGCAGCTTTCTGTCCCAGAGTGCTGGACGGATCAGGAGACAACCATTGGAAATATATAGTGATTTTCCTTCTGAGGCACTGGTTCAAATTGGAACTAGGTTAGTAGTGACATTTGTAGTCTGATGGCAGTTGGATGCTTTATTGAAATGAACCCATTGCCTCTAGTTATGTGTTTTTAGTAAGCAACCACTGGAAATTATATTAATTCACATTTTCGGGCGCAGTCTTAGCAGAGTGGCTGAGGATGTAATTTTCTTGCAAAGTGAACTGGTTTTGGCCTGTACTGCCGCTATCCTTAGTAATGAGTTGATGCACATTTGTTGTATATTAGTTCTATTCAGGTTTCTGCTGGCCTAACACTTGAAGGACGGCACTAACGCATTTTCCCAGCAACAATGGTGTGAACATGTTGCGATCTGTCTTATGCCACAGTTATTATAAGGGGCTATCACAACCTCTAATTTGGGTGCTGAGGTCAGTGTGGGGGCATGTGCTCATGACAGTAATCAGGGTGTAAGCTATTTAGGGGTATGTCTAGACTACATGGCTCCATCAATGGAGCCATGTAGACTAGTTTACCTGGCATAGGCAAAGAAGTGGGGATTTAAATAATCCCTGCTTCATTAAAATAAACATGGCCACTGTGAAACGAGGTTTACAGGATCAGTCGGCAAAGGCTTCCCCAACTGACAGATCTGCATCTAGACTGCTGCACTGTGCCGAATCAGCTGATCGTCAGCACAGTGTGGCGGCCATGTTTATTTTAATGAAGCAGGGATTATTTAAATCCCTGCTTCTTTGCCTATGTCAGGTAAACTAGTTTACATGGCTCTGTCGATGGAGCCATGTAGTCTAGACATACCCTAGGTGCCAATCTGCCATTGATTTCAGTGGGTGTTGGATGGGGATCTGGGCCACAGTTCCTCCAGCAGGAAGCTGCCACTTGCCGCTGTGCTGGAAGAAGGAAGCTGGAACATCACCTATTCTCCACTGAGGTGAGTTCTCGGGACTCAGCTATCAGAAGGTGTAATTCACACCTCCTTGCACTATCTTAAGTGAATCTTCCTTTCGTATCTAACAGGTATCAGCTTTGTGAAGACGTCACTCTCCCAATTAGAACCAGGATGTTAGAATTGAGAAACACAAGGTATTTTCGTTAGCTGTGCCCTGACATAGCCAGCACTGCAGGGTAGACAGCTGTACAACTGCCCCTCTGGGAAGTGATTCGGTACCATTCAGATTCCTCAAGTACCATTTACAAGCACGACATCTATTTCATTTGGAAATTTAAGATTAAATGTCCTCAGTTGTTGAATGATGCTTAGAAAGTTTTCTCAGACACAGAAGCTTAAATTAAGCAATCGCAAGGCAGCATGACTTATTATGGTAATTTCTCTTGTTAAAGTTTCTTTAAAATAGTGAGTACAGTGGTACCCCTTATTTCACAATTCAGATGCTAATAGCCAGTATATATAGCTGAAGGCAACTACTCAGCCAGTACTGGATAGATGAAGGAGGGCCTTGTGATTAAGGTAGAGGACTGAAGAAGAAGGTGCAGGCTAACTGTGTCCCATACTTTATGTCTGTTTTATCTCTGAAATGGGAGTAATACTTTCTTTCCTAGTTTTTAGTGGTTTTACGAAACTAGACTCTTTAATGTTTGTGCAGGGGCGACCCCTCCATATAGGCAGTCGCCTAGGGTGCCACGTTAAATGGGGCGCCAAATGGTGGCATAATATCATTGAGGGGTTTGGAGGTGGGGGCGCTGATTGCATGGTTCGCCTATGGTGCCAGTTGCTGGCAGCTAGTCTAGGGCCGCCTCTGCGGGTTTGTGGGTAGACTGAGGTTCTTGGTGAGAAAGTGCTATAGAAGTTCTTATTTGCTTAGTTTTCTAAGATTCCTTTTATGGATCTGGTATCTTTGCTGTTATTTAAAATAAGATATTAAAGTGAGAAATGAGAATTGCTGACAGAGCCTATAGCACTGCCTCTAGCTGTTTGCATCATATGGTCCGTTACAGTAGAAGCCCTATTTGTGAATTAATTGGGAATTGAGATGTTCCTGAAATAAAACATCTCAAAATTACAAGTATCAGAGGGGTAGCCGTGTTAGTCTGAATCTGAAAAAGCAGCGAGGAGTCCTATGGCGCCTTATAGGCTAATTGAAGTGTTGGAGCATAAGCTTTCGTGGGCAAAGACCCACTTCGTCAGATGTACGTAGTGGAAATTTAGAAGTGGGCCTCATCCTCCCTGATTGGATCCACCTCGTCATCTCTAGCCTGATACTGGCCTGCATATTTATACCTGCCTCTGGAAATTTCCACTACATGCATCTGACAAAGTGGGTCTTTGCCCACGAAAGCTTATGCTCCAACACTTCGGTTAGTCTATAAGGTGCCACAGGACTCCTCGCCGCTCAGAATTACAGTTTGTACTAGGGATGTAATAGTGTAGTTGATTAACTGATTAACCAATAAGCAAAAGCTTATAGGTTAATGCTATAGACTACATGCATTTCCCTTCCCACATCGTTGTCAGTAAATTTTTTAGCAGGCTGGCTCAGCCATGGTTTGTGATGAGTCCAGGACCTACCCCTGCTGTAGCTCTGCATTTAAAGTGTATTGGCAGGCAGCCCGGCTCCGTTCTGGCACATGCAGAATCCGGCACGTGCAGAGTCCACACCCAGCCAAGACAGGGACTGCTGCCATCCTGCGCTCCTGTCTGCTTATCAGAGTCAAAAGCACAGGGTGACAGGCAGCTGGTCCATGAGAGGTGCTGTTTTTTAAGCTGGCTTTCCTTGTGGATCAACTCCCTCCTGGCACCCCACAGAGGCAGCAGCGCAGAGTGGCAGGGGGCTCCTTGGGAATGAGGCCAGAGTTCACTGGTGCTGGCCCTGTCCCAGGGACTATAGACTAATCGACTAACTGATAAGAATTCATGAGGTTACTCGACTATTCAATTAATTGATATTTAACATCCTTAATTTTGTACCGCATGAAAGCTAATTTAATTCAATGATAATTTACATAACAAATAGTAAGAAGTATATACAGTGTGTCTGTTACAACCTTCCTAATGGATTGCATTATATCAGACTGTACTGTACCTATGTAAATTAATGAAGATCAGAACACCCACAGTCTTGAGTATGTGACACTTCTGCTCACTGCATAAGCATGTGCTCATGTACCTGGTTGATCAAGACATAAAAATGGTTCATCTAACCCAATGTTTCTCAAAGTGGAATACAGGCCCCCTTTGGGGAAGTTGCTAATTGGCCTATGCAACTTTGCTTGCCTAAAGGGTCCATTAGAGATGCAGACCTTGGACCTGTCAATGTAATTTAAAGCTCTGCAGACAGGTATGGATGTTTAAGGACAGCACCTAGGGGAAAAAGTAGAGAATGCCAATGACAAACCTGATTTAATCACTCAGCTTCAGGATCTGAGACACTAAGAATAATCACCTAATATCACAAGTCTTGCAATAAATGGCAAGAGCTGACAATATTCTAGAGCTTCTCTAGAAAATAGCTATGGAGCCTCAGGGCTCCCATTGGTTCCAGACAAGGGGAGCCACGACCCACTTTAACAAACACTATTCTGACCACTCATTTATAAAATGAGGGTTCTAATGTATAAGATCCTGTTTTCAATTGTTTATTGAAATGCTTGAAGTGTCCAGGCTAAAACATTCCATACCAGAGGTCTGTCTCAGGCTAAAAAAAGGTTGTGTGTGTTAGGTTTTTAAACTTTTGATGAAACTGGTTCAGCCATTTCTGAGAATAAGGCTAAAGGAAAATTTGTTTTTGTTAATGTTAAAAAATTCTTGCAGATGTTTTTTTCCCATTGGAAGTTACCCTGAGTTTGCTAAAGTCTGCCTTCTTGAAATCCATTGTCTTTATTTTACTGTTCTCCCTCACGACCCTTTCGAATCATGAACTCTAACATTTTGTGATTATTTTCATCCAGCCTTCCTTTCACTTTCAAATTCTCAACCATTTCCTCCCTATTTGTCAATCAAATCTAGAACAGCTTCTCCCTTTGTAGTTTATCCATCTTCTGGACTAAAAAATCATCTCCAATACATTTCAAGAGCTTGATGAATAATCTCTACCCTACTGTGTTATTTTCCCAAACTATTTTTCCATTTTTGCAGGTGTGAGTGCAGATACCTGATGTCTGGATAGTTGATGTCCCTGATCACCGCCAAGTCCTGTGCTTTGAGCGATTTTTCTTAGTAGTTAAAAAATAAAAGCGTCATCCACCTCTTCTTCCTTGTTAGGTGGTCTGTCTTAGACCCCCCCCCCCCCATCATGACATCATCCTTGTTTTACTCCTTTTATCCGTACCCAGGGACTTTCAACAAGTTTTTCTCCTATTTCCATGTCAACCTCAGACCACATTTATACATTTTTAGAGTATAAGGCAACACCCCTCCTCCCTCTTCCCTTGCCTGTCCCTCCTGAACAAGCTGTACCCTTCTATATAAATATTTCAGTCATGTATATTCTTCTACCAAATCTGTCATGCCAACTATGTCATAGTTGTGGTTATTAATAGCATTACACATTCTTCCTGCTTATGTCCCATGCTTCTCGCATTAGTTCTGTCTTGTATCTTCTTTATCCCTGTTATTACAACCCATGTTCCCCCAATTTCTGACACTTCTCCCAGGTCATCATGTTTTTTAATTACATGTGGGCTTCAGTCACCTGTCCCCTTCCAACCTAATGTACAGCCCTCCTCACTAAGTTAGTCAGAGTTGCATTTTATTTTTAAGTCTTTGTTTTAGGACATTCAGGCTACATCTAGACTGCAGGCTTCTTTTGGAAGAAGCTTTTCCGGAAGAGATCTTCCAGAAAAACTTCTTTCGAAAGAGAGCGTCTACACAGCAAAAGCACAACAAAAAAGAGATCTGCTTTTTTGAAAGATAGCATCCAATGTGGATGCTATATCTCATATATCAGGCCACCTGGAACCACTTTAGGCAGGGCATTGGGTCAGCAGTTGCTTCCGAGTACAGTTGCCCAAGGCTAGCTGAGACGTGCATTTAAAGGGACACCCCCCTCCCCCGGCCAGCTGTTTCTCTGCTTCTGCTGCATGCTTGCCTACCAACCTCTCCGAGGGACAGTAAATCTTTCGCTGTGCATGTTCTGGTTGCCCAGCTTTTGGATGCCACAGCATGCTCCTAGCCATGGAGCTGGAGCTGTCTCTGGCCGTGCGATAGTCCCACACGGCCATGCTGCAATTTCTGCAGCAGTTTGTGCAGGTTTCCTTCATGGCCCTGCACAAGCTCAACACCAAGCTCATCATTGAGACCCTCTGCCTGTGTGCAGGAGCAAGGCCCTTGCTACCGCACCCCACAGTGGAGAGAAGGTTCTGGAGGCTGGACACCAGTTCTGACTTGTGGGACCGGCTGGTGATGGAACGGAGGGGTGACCAGCAGTGGCTCAAGAACTTCTGCATGAGGAAGGCCACCTTTGTCTAGCTGTGTGCCTGGCTTGCCCCTGAACTCCGATGATACGACACCCACCTGTGGCCCGCCACCCCCCTGAAGAAGCGGGTCTCCATCGCTGTATGGAAGCTTGCCACCCCAGACAGCTACTGGTTGGTGGGCAACCGCTTCAGCATGGGAAAGTCCACCATCAGGGCCCTCCTCATGGAGATAAGTTCCGGGGTGAGGAGGGGAGGGAGTCCTAGAAAGGGAGACCCTAGGGAAAGGGGGTGGGGAAGTGCGGGGGTGGTGGGCTGGGGGTAGGGGTTGTGCCACCCTCACACAGCCCTGCTGCAAGGGGGGGGAGTGGCGTCATAGGGGGTGACTTCTGTGGTGTTTGAGGAGGGAAGGGGAAGGGGGTGGGCACCTCCCAAGGGCTCAGGCATTCCCTCTTTCATTCTCTGTTTTGTGTGTTTCTTTGTCTCCTGAAGGGTGTAAGGGCCATCAACTCCATTCTGCTGTGCAGATAGCAAACCTGATAGTGGCAGGATTTGCTTCTCTGGGGTTCCCCAACTGCAGGGGAGCGATTGATGGAACCCACATCCCAGTCCATGTGCCACATCATCCTGCCACCCAGTATATCAACAGGAAGGGCTATTTCTCAATGGTGCTGCAGGCCCTGGTAGACCACCGTGGATAGTTTATGAACATTTTCATCTCATGGTCGGGCACGGCACATGATGCTTGTGTATTTAGAAACTCCAGCCTCTACCCAGAGACATGTTCTTCACCCTGTATGTAGATCCCCTTGTGCATCATGAGGGATGCAGCCTACCCCCTCATGCTATGGCTGACAAAGCTGTATGCTGGCCACCTGGACCCCAACAGGGACCAATTCAATGCCAGGCCTGCATGAAGGTGGAATGAGCCTTTGGGTGCTTGAAGGTGAGGATCAGGTGCCTCCTGATCTGCCTCTATGTGAGGGAGTATTACAAGAAGCTTCTTAGAAGGGTGTTCACCACTGGTTTATTACCCCCTCCTACATCCACTCCCCTGCGCCCAGTCCCATCTCCAGCCATCTTGACTTTCGTCTTGCTACTGAACCCAGATGGGAATTGGGAAGAGAGAGTGAGGTTGATGCTGCACAACTTTTCCTCACTTAAATCCAAATCACACGCAAGTCTCGACACCACATTATTACCATCAGCATTATCGCAACCTTCGAAGTCCTGTGGCGATGGGCGAGTGACGAAGCAGCAGGTGTGGACACACTGGGAGCTGTAGTCACAGACCTGCACACAGGTGGCCAAAGTTTAATGGTCGTTTCTCGCTGATCGAAGCAGCAGCGAAATCCGGCGTCTACCTGGGCGACTGAGCAGTCCTTTTTAGGAACGCACTGCTCACCTTTGTAGAATTGGGGAAGGGGCTAGAAAAGGTGCCCTAAACATTGCCTGCTTCACTACATCCTGGCCAGTTTACCGCGGCTGGCGGGAATCCCATTATGGCGGTCGAACAAATACAAATAAACAGATTAAACGTATGGTGATATCGCTCACCATTGGAACTTGGAACGTGCGCTTGCTTTTGGACAGCCCTACAACAGACAGACCAGAGAGAAGAACAGCCTTGGTTGCCAGAGAGCTTGCAAGATACAGCATTGATATTGCAGCCCTCAGTGAGGCGATTGAGAGGATTCCCCAGGTTGACATCAACGGTGCCATGGATGATCCACCGGTAGTAGCCGAAGTTTCACAAGTTGTTAGCCAGCTATCCAGCAGCAAAGCTCCAGGGGCAGATGCTATACCTGCAGAGGTCTATAAAGCCGGTGGTCACGTACTCACAGAGAAGCTCACCGAGTTGTTCCAGTCTTTTTGGGAGCAAGGATCCATTCCTCAGGAGCTCAAGGATGCATCCATTGTACACCTCTATAAGAGGAAGGGCAATCGACAGGTATGTGACAATCATCGGGGAATTTCGCTGCTTTCCATCGCAGGTAAAATCCTTGCAAGAGTGATGTTAAATCGTCTGGTCACTCATCTGGAGTGTGGCCTCCTGCCAGAGTCACAATGTGGCTTTTGTAAGGGCCATGGGACTATTGACATGATCTTTGCCACGTGCCAACTTCAGGAGAAGTGTCAGGAGCAGAATCGTGAACTTTACACAACCTTTGTTGACCTCACAAAAGCCTTCGACACTGTCAGCCGACAAAGTCTGTGGAGGATCATGTCAAAGTTTGGCTGCCCCCCCAAATTCATTCAGATGGTACGCCAGTTTCATGATGGCATGATGGCCAGAGTGCTAGATGGTGGAGATTCTTCTAAGGCATTCCCAGTCACCAATGGCATCAAACAGGGCTGTGTACTTGCACCTACACTGTTCAGCAACATGTTTACTGCTATGCTGAATGATGCCTTCCAGGACAGCGTTGCCGGAATCAGCCTTAAGTACAGCATGGACAGGAATCTTTTCAACCTGAGGAGACTTCAGGCTGTCACCAAAGTGAAAGAAACTGTTCTGAGAGACTTCTTGTTTGCCGATGATTGCGCCTTGTATGCTGGCTCTGAAGCAGAGATGCAAGTCAGTGTGGACAAGTTCTGCACAGCTTGTGACAACTTTGGACTCACCATCAACAGCAGAAAGACCGAAGTCATGTATCAGCCTGTCCCTTATGCACCGTACACAAAACCCACAATCACAGTCACAGGGCGGATGCTACAGGCAGTGGACCAGTTCAATTACCTCGGCAGTACTCTTTCCCATGCAGCTAACATTGACATAGAAGTCACATGCAGAATAGCGAAGGCAAGTTTTGCTTTTGGTAGACTGTGTCCCACTGTATGGGAACGTCGAGGAATCAGCCAAGCAACAAAACTGAAGGTCTACAGAGCCGTGGTACTCACCACCCTCCTGTATGCCTGTGAAACGTGGACCGTGTATCGGAGGCATGCAAGACTGCTTAATCACTTCCACATGACTTGTCTTCGCAGAATATTACGCATCGGATGGCAAGACAAAATACCAGACACTGAGGTTCTCTCTAGAGCAAGTTTACCGTCAGTCCACACTCTGCTGATGAGTGCATAGATTAGATGGGCAGGTCATGTCATTCGTATGCCGGACGAACGTATACCTAAGCAGCTCCTTTTTGGGGAACTCTCTACTGGTAATCGCTCGCATGGTGGACAGAGGAATCATTACAAAGACACACTCAAGGCCTCCCTGAAGTCAGAATTGATACAACCACCTGGGAATCGCTGGCACACAACCGCCCTGCCTGGCGCAGTCTCATTCACAAGGGATGCCAAGTTCTCGAAACAGGGCGCATCTCTGAAGCACAACACAAGCACGTGCTGCGCAAGTCCAAAGCTACCAGCGCGACGATTGCAATGCCTACACATGTCTGCCCGATATGTTCCAGGACATTTGGTGCCTGAATTGGCCTGATAAGTCATCTTCGGTCACACTGTATCCAATCTCAAAGCACTTAGTGGTGTTGAGGTCTTCATCGACCACGATGGACAAACAACATCCACTTTCACTATGAATGAGAGTCCCCGTTTGTCCACAATTGCTGGTCTTTGGCCACAAGTGGTGGAGTAGGGGGACCTGTGCCCTTCCTCTCCTCTGGGTCCCGGCACAGAGCCCTAAGGTGGGGTCACAACTGCTCCCTTGCCTGGTTGACGGGGAATCCTCCCGAAGCACGTCAACCCATGGGCCATAAAATGCACAACTGAGGCCACTTCCTACTCCTTGCCCCCATCTCGGGGCTCGGTCAATTCATTATACGTGGTGCAGTCTTACCGTCAGGGTGTCCCAGCATGATGCTCATTGCCATAGCGGCTCTGGAGTCTCTTTCGCCTCTTCCCCAAGTCTGCTCCCGCTGGGGCGTTCATACCCTATCTGACCCTCCCCTCCCGGGCTGCAGGGCTGGTCTCTCTCTCTTCCTCGGCATCCTCCAGGTTTAATAACATGATTAGTCAATAGTATGAAGATGCTCACCATCTCTGAAAAATAGGCCATTTATATTTAGGTGTCTAAATATGGATTCAAGAGCCATCCAGGTTGGAAAGTTTGGATGCAGTCCATGCTTAGTAGAGAAATCTTAATTCTAGGCATGGCAAATGAGATTCATATACAGAGAAGTAGGAGGGGGAGTGAGAGAGAAATGATGGAGTGACAGTAAAATCACCTGCTGGACCAGGTGCACATCTTGATGTTTCTATTCCTTTACTGCAGGGGTGGGCAATAATTTCTGAAGGGGCCACTTCACAAATTATGGAAGTGGCTGTGAGCTGACCCGGAAGGGACAGGGCATCAGGCAGAAGGGGCAGGGCCTCGGGCAGAAAGAATGGGGTGGAGAGCTACCCTATTGGAGCTTTGCTTGGCCTGGGGTCCCTCCCCCCGACTTCTGGCCAGTGGAAGGGACCTGGAGCAGAGGGGAGGGTGCTGGGGGCTAGCCTCCTCCCAGAGTTGTGTGGGGTGGAGGCTTAGAATTTACATAACATGGCTGGTAGCTCCTGGCCCCACTGCTAACCTGTTGCCTGGCAGCTGCCCAGCAGGCACAAGCCCTTTGAACCGAAGCAGTTGAAAGTGTTTGCACCTCCTGGACAGCTCCTGGATCTGGCCCACTGAGTGGCTTTTGCCCACCCCTGCTTTACTGTGTTCTTTTCTCCCAGCCATTTTTAACAGGCAAGACCGACAAGGGTGAGTTTTAGGAAGGATTTGAATGAGGCAAGAGAGGTGGGATGATGTGCAGGTTTGAAGAGAGCATTCTAATTTAGAGCTTAGAACAATGGTTAGGGTGATGGAGAAGTACTATCCTGCTGTAGCCTTTGCATATCTATTTTGTGAATAGAAGAGAAATGTCTGTCCAGAATGTTTCATGAGCAGCAAAGTCACTTCAATTAAACACCAATTGCCCTGAGGAAAGTGCTGTACCCACATTAAAACTGAGTTTCTAATACTGTTGTTAGTAATTGCACTGAATACTATTCTACCAGGCAAAAATAATGGGATTTGGATCACTGCACAGTTCAATCTGCATCTTTGGGAGAAAAAAGTGAATATGCTTCCCAAGAAGCAAACATTGGGATTTGAGGATTACCTCTCCATAACAGAAAGGATGGGAAAGCTGTTGTCTCAGCCCTGATGTACAATCCCTGCAAAATTGTCTTAAAAATGTTTTTCACATATTACATGTGATTGGCTTTGTTTAAACAACGGAGAGCAATTATAGAGTTATGTGCTGTTACCCAATATGAGGCCACAATTTGGTCTTCCATTGTTTATTACAACTTATTTTCAAGCCACACGATAGTTTAATCTTTATAGCTCTATGATTCTTCTTATCTTAAAGAATCGGGAAAAAAACTGGGAAAACCCCTGACTTGCCATGTATTTAAAAGAAGCTAATTACTTGAGAAGTTTGGATTATTATCACTTAGGCCAGGAAATGTTTCCTCTCCAGCCAAATGTTTCTTCTTCTCAGAAGGCAGTGGGTGTACAGCAATGGGTAAAATGTGAATGGGGTCTACACGTGCCCCACAGTTTACCAGGTCTCCACTGCTATACTGGCTCCCTGCCTGTGCAGTTGGAAATGTACACAAGCCAGCTGATTCAGGGGATGCGCAAAGACTAATCTAGAGCTGCATTGGACCCTTGAAAGAGGAATATCAAGTATACTATTTGAGTGAAGAGATCTATTTTTAATCAGCATCAATCCAGAAAATTTGCTTCATTAGTCCTTCTGCAATTTTTCAAATTTCTAATGTTTACAGCATCTACAACTAACATTCTGATTTTATTTCAAAATATGGCATACAGAATGACTTCATTCATAATCCAGTAATTAGTGTCTTCTGGCCTTGTTCTTTAATAGCTCAGCTCTATTGCTAAGCTATATTTATTTTGATATGTTTATCCTTTCCTCTTTGTGTGTGTGTGTGTGGGGGGGGGGGGCATGTCCACAAGCGTTGCAGATATTCAATATTGACCTTATGTCATCTACACCACGATAAACCAGGAGTTTCTCTGCTGAAATCAGTGGTGTTACACTCCTGTACAGTGTCAGCAAGCTCACCAACCAAGCCTTTCAAATATTTACTCTGCCTCTTTCTAAAATATGGAAAATAGCAATAATAGAGAATCACATTTTTCTTATTTTTCACGATCTAGATTACATGGAAGGCAGAGTTGTCCACTGTTATTTAAATTTTCTGTTAGAGTGTAGAATAATGTAATGCATCCCTTCAGATGAAAAATAAGGGTTCCATTCTGCTGAGGATAGTGGTTGCTTTGTAACTGATTTTAAATGAGAGAAGGAACAGGCCTTAAGTTATTAAATAACATGTACTCTGTTGCTAGGTTACTATCAGTCAATTTGCATTTGCCTAGCAGACCAATTATGCTTAATTATAAAAAAGGACTATGGTGTGTATTTAGCTCAACATGCACATGTAACTACCATCAATGTAAATGGTCTTGACAGAAAGGAAAAAAATATTTTGCTTGCTAGGATGACTTCAGGAAGTATCTAGTATTTGTGAGAGTCTAAGGAACACAGCAATGAGAAAATATTACTTCAGTATCATTTTGTATAATACAAGCAATGTGATGCAAGAGAATCACACACCTAAAATGCAGATAATATCTCCAATCTGAGTAATACCAATAGCTGATGATTTAAGGGTAGTGTGAAGGACCACCCCGCCCCCATGCTATAGAAAATGGACTTGTGGACATGAATATACCTAACTCAAAGATGCTTTGGACAAATTGTCTCATGTAACCTATCAATCTTCATGTCATAATCCGCTGGATCTGTTGTTCTTGTTTTGATGTATGTATCACTCTGGTGTGTAAAATTAGACCTATGGAATGTGGAAAGGTTTATGGTTTTAAATGTGCAAAGGAAAGCCATCAAGGGTGTTTCCAAATGCTGGAATGCCTCAATGTCTGGGCAATCATATCCAAATAGCCTTTTGTCTGTAAGTATTAGCAGTGGTTGGTCTTAAGAAGTCACATGACCTCTCTAACTGTAGGGACTGGCCAAGTAACTTCTCATGCAAAAGTGGGAATCTTTAAAACAATAGAAAACTAGCAGACCTTTGGCTGAGGCACTCCCAAGAAAGGATCCAAAGACCCCAGGGTAAGGAGCTTCCCTGGTTTGAAGGTTTAGGTGGAAAGGAACAGTTTTAGGGTGAATTTGTAATAAGTTTGTACTGAGATTTTAGTGTAGGATTAGCAGAGCGTTTTCTGTTATTTTAAGTTTGTAATCTACTTTGCACTGCTTGTTCTCACATAGTACCACTTAAATCTTACTGCTTGTACTTCATAAAATCACTTTTATTTACTATCAAGCCCAGTGTAAATCATTGTTACCTGGGGGAGCAACCAGTGTGCACAGTGTGCAGATTTATCAGGCTGCATGGGCCCTTCAGGTCTCCAAGGTTGCACTGCATGGGTTACTCCATACTTAGGCATTGTGCCGCTATATACCCTACCTCCCCACATGCACAGAATCAATACCCTATGCAGTGCATCCCCCTATTTCTTGGGCTGCTGGGCCTTACCCCCTGACCTTTCTTCTCCTGGTCCCCAAGTCCCCCCTTTGCCTCCAGCTGCTCTCCCATCTCTTTTCTCCGATGCCAAGCCCTGTCTGAAGGTTCAGGGAGGCAGGCCCTTGGAACCAGGGCAAGCTTTTTACCCTGCTGGACTCCTTTCCTGAGAGGTCATGAGAGATCTTTTCCTGTTAACTGTCTCTCGACAAGGGCCACTATCTCAACATAGCTGATCCATATTCACAGTTTGGGTGATGGCCCCTCGTATACTGCTTCAGAATGACAATTTCCACGATCTTTTGTGGGCTGTGGGTCTCGGGCCGCAATCATTTTTGGGTGAGGTGGATCAGGTGGAATGATTGGGACCTTAGTGCTTTGCCCTCTTAGTATCTCCACTGATGGAATCTTTGGGCTTGGACGGTGGTTGTTGTTCTGGACCTGGCTAAGAAATGCCTTCAGTTGGGAGAGTAGCCATCTCCTTGGGTATGTCAGAATAGGCCTACTGGGCCTCACTGCACAGGAACGGAGCCAGGATGCTTGGCCACTGGGCTCGGGGCCAGCCTTCCCACAGGGTAGACCTCTCAAAGGCCAGGAGGTACGTCTCCGCATCGTCCTCCCCTGTCATCTGGAGATAACTGCTGGCATGCAGCAATTGAGCTCCATCTTGTGCCCCTTAGTGTGCCCCTGGATGGCCAGAGCCTTCAGCTGCATTATCACCTCCTGCAGGGTGGCTCAGTCTTGGGAAGCCTGGCTCATCAGCAGCTGGTTAGTTTCATGATGTAGCTGAACTAACACTTGCTGGGCAGCCACCTGAACCTTGGTAGTTTCCTGGTGCATTATAGTGGCTTATACAATCACCTTCACTATGTAACCCTTCTGCCAGGTAGCGCCAGCAGCAGCCAGGGCCGAGTTCAATACCTAAGGGTCCCTTTTCATCCATCTCACACACAACTGGCTCGAGCCCCCACCCAGTAGCCTGGGAAATTCACACACCTTTGGGCGCCTCTGAGAGGCAATGCTTCCCCACCCGCAAGCACAGAGTCTGAGCGTAGAAAAGAAACTTTTAATAGAAGAGAGAGAGAGGTCACATGGCATTAACCAGAGTTCATAACCAACCCACGAGTAACCATCCCTGCTCAAATGAATTGAGCAATGTCCTTTACCTCTTAGGCTCACTAGTCCAACAAGGTAAGGGTCCCATTCACCTACCCAAACTTTCTCTGTACCCTACTTCAAATGCTCCATTTACAGCTCTGTCCAGTCAGTGCGGACCCAGACACATCACCCTGATGACTCCATTCATTAAGCCTGAGGCCATGCCACCTTTTTGCTGCTCCTGTGGTCCACTTTCTCCACCAGCTGCTCTGCTGGCTGCCCGCCAGTCGCTCTCACCAGCCACTCTGCTGGCCGCAATGGGTATGGCTCCAGGCCACACACGTGACTTCAGTTCTTATGGTATGTCTATACTAGCCCCCTAGTTTGAACTAGGGTGGCTAATGTAGGCATTCGAATTTGCAAATGAAGCCCAGGATTTAAATATCCCGGGCTTCATTTGTATGTTCCCGGGCGGGCGCCATTTTTAAATCCCCTTAGTTCAAACTGACTGCCCGTGGCTACACGCGGCAGTCAGAAGTTAATCCGAACTAAGGACTTAGTTCGGATTAACTGTTACACCTCATTGCAGCTGCGGGCAGTTGCACGAGGAGTAACAGTAGTTCGAATTAGAAAGCCTAATTCGAACTACCTACTCCGTGCCACGTGTAGCCGCGGGCACGGAGTCTGAACTACGGGGGCTTTAAAAATGGCGGCGCCCAGCAAGATGCAAATGAAGCCCAGGAAATTCAAATCCTGGGATTCATTTGCAACTTCGGTTGCCTACATTAACCACCCTAGTTCGAACTAGGGTAGTAGTGTAGACATACCCTTAGAGATGGTGCTGTTTTCATTTAACATAACAATGTTTTGGGACACCATAAACAGTATCAGCAGTCTCCCCTCCCAGTTTCCCATAGAATTTGAGCAGGATGAAGGAGAGGATGGAGCCCTGAGAAGCAGAGGCGCTGGCTTTCTGAGTTTCTGTGGGGAATGTTCGACTAACTTCTCTGCCCCAGGCCCTACACTCACTTCACCCCTTCCTCCAAGCTCCCATCTTTGCCCCACCTCCTCCAGCCACCTCCTCCCCTCTCGGTTAAAATGTCCTGCATGAACAGCTGGCCCATGGTGGGTGGGAGATGCTGGGGCATGGGAGGAGCTAATCAATGGGGCTTCCAGTGCATGCTAAGCACCCACTATTTTTTTCTATGGGCTCCAGCCCTGGAGCACCCATGGGGTCAGTGCCTCTACTCAGAAGTGCCATAGCTGAAGGGTCAGGAAGCTTCCTTGGTCTGTATATACACACTTCAGTGAGGCGTTTGTGGTTGCCATGTGCCAGCTGACTCAGGCTTGCAGGGCTCAAGCTAAGGAGCTGTTTAATTGCAGTGGAGATGTTGCAGCTTGGGCTGCAGTGTGGGCTTTGGGATCCTTCCACTTCCCCAAGTCCTAGAGTCCAGGAGACCAAATCACCTGACACAGTGTAGACAGACTGCAGTGTAGACAGACTCTCTGAGTGCAGTGATGTGTTTAAGCATATCCGTAAGCAGTTTGGTAGTGCTGCCAGTACAGGGCCCCTACTTTGCATACATTCTTTCAAGGAAAGATCCCAAATTGTTAGAGGCTTTTGTTTTTTAGATTTTTTAAACCTAATTATTAACTGTGATAGTTTTCAAAACAGCATTTGTGGTATAAATGCATCACAAGTGATTCCAAATACAATTACTATTATGCTGAACAGTATTTACCTTTGCAGCATATTTAAATGAGTTGCACAGAATTCTGAGGTAAATTTCATAGGAAGTTTATTTTTTCAGTACAGTATTGTATAATCTTATCACAGAAACGATAGCATAGCATACAGTAGTGTAAATTCACATATATGAAATATTTGCAGTGAGAAAAATGAGACATTCAATGGAATTTTTCTATTTTTCTGTTGTAGAATAGATCAGCATCCATTTCTTTCCCCAAAGGAAACTACTGAACAATTGCAGAATTTAAATGAGGTAAGTGTAACCAAAATTGTAACTGCAGTGTTGTTAATCAGACAATATTTAACATTTAACATAAACCTGCAGCTCGTAGAATCATATGACTACATAAGAATCTTGGCTTACTTTTTTAAAATGAAAGTTTTTAGCTTTCATGTTTGCAGAGAAACATTTCAAAATATCACCCAATGCTCAAAAACTAAAAGGCAAATAAAAAGGGACATTTTTTCTTAACAATGATACTTCTTCAAGTGATGTGCATTCCAACAGATGTGTGTATGCTGTATGCATGAGCTTCGGAAGGTTCTTTTCCTAGGAGTACCCATTGGGTTGGCTGTGGAGCCCTGTGGAGTGGCACCTTCCTGGTGGAGTCTATGGTGCTCTGCTGACAATCCATCCCAGTGATTGTCATTGGGGCGCTTGTTCTCTTGCTCAGCAAAAGATAGAGGTCATCGGGGCTCTCTTGGACTCTATGCATATGAGAGCTTTCCTCCCAGGTATTCATTTTTGTGTGATCATGGACCTCTGCCGCAATTTCCAAAGGTTCCCAACCATCACAGCAAGAAGGTGCATGGGGCTTGTGGGGCACATGGTGGCCTGCACATTTGTTGTGCAGCATGCCAGGTTGTGGCTCCACCCCTTGCAGAGCTGGTTTTCCAGAATGTACAAGCCCAGCAGGGACCCATTGGACTGTCTGGTCACCTTCCCCGCTTCTCCACTCCCATAATTGGTGGCTGTGTGGGAGTGCCATCTACCAACTCCCAACGCTCCCTATCTCTGGTCATAAGTGCATAGAGACAGGCTGGGGAACACACCTGAGCAACTCCAGTAGTCAGGGGCTATGGTCTTGGGAACTCTCCCTGCACATCAGTGTTAGAGAGTCAGGGTAGTTCACCTCACCTGCCAGACCTTCCTTCTCTGGCTACAGGGCAAGTGTGTCTCTGCACCAACAGACAACACAACATCAATGAACTATATACAGGGAGAGGGTGGTGCTCTCTCCTCTCCCTTTGTCTTAAAGCCCTCCAC
This sequence comes from Pelodiscus sinensis, assembly GCF_052426305.1. Taxonomy (NCBI): domain Eukaryota; kingdom Metazoa; phylum Chordata; order Testudines; family Trionychidae; genus Pelodiscus; species Pelodiscus sinensis. Next base: position 20,950,544 of record NC_143059.1, on the reverse strand, counting down.
TGGTGGCACTTTTGCATAGAGCACCAGGTCCATCAGCAACCCTCCCACCTGCCAAGGGCCCAGAACACCTCAGTGGCTCCTTCAACACCCATGAGTGTCCCTCAGGACAGAGATCATCCTATCCATCTCCCAGAGGTGGGATCATCCCTAGATGGGCATATTTGCAAGAATGAACAACAGGAAGTGCCATAAGTCCTGCTCCTTTCGAAATCATCGCCATGATTCAGTAGTAGACATGTTCCACATTCCTTGGTCCAATCACCTGCATTGTGCATTTCCTCCCTTACCACTAGTACACAAAGTCCTCCTCAAGATTTGGCAGGACAAGGTGGTGATCATTCCCATCCCACTTGCATGGTCCTGGAAGCATCCCACTTCCAAGTCAATGAGAATATTTTCCTACTGATGTTCTTCTCAAAGCCCCATGCCAACTCTAAGGAGCAGGCTCTTCATTCTTTTGATGTCAGATGCACTTCTATATTGAATGCACAAAGTCATTTTGTAAATCACCAGAGCTCATTATTGCAGTGAATGAAAGAAAGAGGGGACTACCCATCTTGTCCCAGTGTCTCCCATTATGGATCACATCCTGCATCAGGTGCCGCCAAGACCTGGCCACGGTCCCAGGCCCAGCACTGACAGCTCACTCCATGAGAGCACAGGCTTCCTTGCTGATATTCCCCACACAAGTTCCCATTTGCAAGGCAGTGATATGATTCTCTATTCATACCTTCATGTCACATTACACCATCACCCAATGAGCAAGAGATGATGCAACATTCAGCAGAGAAATGAGCAATGAACTCCAACCCCTCCTCTAAGTATACTGCTCTGAACTCACCTATTGGAATGCACATGAGCAATCACTTGAAGAAGAAAAAATAGTTACCTACCATTTGTAACAGTTCTTGAAGATGTATTGCTCAATTCCATTCCAAATTCCACTCACCTCCCCTATGTTGGAGTAGCCAGCAAGAAGAACCTGAGGGGTGGACGGTTAGCAGAGACCTATACACCACACCATGGAGGCACCATTCAAGTGGTCTCCATAGCTGATCCAACAGGTACTCCCAGAGGAAAAATCTTGCAATGATCATGGCCGTGGTGCACACATACCAAATGGATATGAGCAACACCTCAAAGAACAATAATTACAAAAGGTAGGCAACTATTATTTTCTAAGTGACTGCTGGCAATATTGAGAGAGATCTTAAGTTGGTACAGGAGTGTTTATTTTTTTCTTTTTGGTCCTCACAGCACAATGGAATACATTGGAACAGCACTTGCAGTTTGTTTATATAGTTAGGCTATATCAAAGCCTTTACATCCCAGAGAAATAGCTGAGGGAAGGGACAAAGTAGTTGGAAAACTCCACAAGGCAAAAAAAAATAATAATAATAAAAAAAAATTGGTGCTTGATACATTTAGCTGGTGACCATCAGTGCAAATGGTGAGAGAGAGAAAAGGAAGAAATGAAAACAAAGGAAATTGCACATATTTGTGACTATTGAAATAATAGTTGATTGTAACGTGGGTGTCAAAACATGACAAAAGAACACAATACAATGAAGCTCTGTGTGTGTGTGTGTGTGTGATGGATGGGAAGGGTGCTGCCCTTTTCTAAACATCCCAGCATTCAGTAACCAAAGTGTTAAACCCAGAGTAGCCAGGAAGTGTTGGCAGGGAACCAGGAGAAACAATGGGAGGAGAGTGTTGAGATTTGAATTGAAAAGGAATCTGCCTGCTGCAGTTCAGACAAGAAGCTCTGGAGCTGGGGGGAGATTAATTGAACCAGGCAGAAATCCTCATGCCTAGAAATGGACTGGACTTGAAGCTATGGCTATGTAAATGTTAGGGAATGGTTAATTAGACATGATCAGGTTATTTTCTTTGTTTTGTAGTTTGGTTAAATTCCTTTGTGCTGAGTCCATGTGCCTCCCCCACCTCCAATACTGTAACTAAAGATGAATGTCAGGGAAGCAATTCTCTGTACTTAAATCTGTTTCTCAGTTGCTCTATAACACCTAGCAACTAGGTATGCTTTACCGTGTATATTTTTTTGTTTTGTTAATAAAATCACCTTTTTTAAGGCTATGATCTGATTCTTGTGTCCTGGAAAGTAATAGGAGGTGAGTGTGTCTAAGACTGGTCTTTTTTTTTTGAGCTCTCTTGTAAAAGAGCTTGGCGTACCCCTCTGGGGGTACAGCTACACTGTGGGGGGGGGAGTTTGAAGAAGGTATGCAAATTGCTCTCGCATTTGTATATCTTCTTCCGATTCTTTTTCTGTTTTACGAGGAATAAGGGGGCTTCCGAAATAGGTTTTTTCCCAACATTTGGCCCCGTGTAGACAGGCCAAAATTGGAGAAACCTCTTCCAGAAAAAGATTCGGAAGAAGATTTGGAAATGCGATTGCAATTTGCATACCTTCTTCAGAACCCCCCCCCCCTTTTCCCCCAGTGTAGCCATACCTTGGCAGAAGTCCCCAAGTGAATCTTCCTGGGTTCAAAAAGGTTTTTTTTCACTTGGGTGGTGGCAGGACATCACCCAAGGTCAGGGAATCTGGACCTTGGGGAGCTTTAAGCAGAGGCCTATAGAGTCCTATTTTAAAGTCTTTTGTGAGCCCCCACCTATTGCACTCAAAGTGCCAGAGTGGGGAACAGCCTTGGCAGTGTGACAGAAAGCTCATACTGTGTATCAAACAATGAGCAGTCTTACACCAGACTCAGACAAATTGACTCAATGTATTGGAAGCCAAAATACAGGCTGTGCAATTTGCCTAGGAAATGGGCTCCCTTACAAAGCAGCTTCACAAATGAAGGAGATGTCACGATGGTGTAAAGGCCTGCTACACTCTACGGCTGTGTCTAGACTGGCAAGTTTTTCTGGAAAATCACCTGCTTTTCCGGAAAACTTGCCAGCTGTCTACACTGGCCACTTGAATTTCTGGAAAAGCACTGACGATCTCATGTAAAATCATCAGTGCTTTTCCGGAAAAACTATGCTGCTCCCGTTCGGGCAAAAGTCTTTTTCCGAAAGACTTTTGCGCCAAAGGGCCAGTGTAGACAGCATAGTACTTTTTGCAGAAAACTGCGTCTAGATTGGCCACGGACGCTTTTCCGCAAAAAGTGCTTTTGCGGAAAAGCATTCTGCCAATCTAGACGCGCTTTTCCGAAAATGCTTTTAACGGAAAACTTTTTCGTTAAAAGCATTTTCAGAAATTCATGCCAGTGTAGACGTAGCCTACAAGTTTCTGAACAAGAAAAGGGTTTATAAAGTGTAGAATAAAGCAGCAGAGATAAAAGGTGAGGGGGGTGGGATAGGAGAGGAAATGGGGACATCACTGTCATGCCATGAAAAAAGTAAGATTGTTACCACAATGAGCCAGATAACAACCATACCTATTAATAGGGCCTTGACATGCATTAATAGAAAACCACCATTTGTCCCTTTAAGAGAATTTGAGTGTAATCACTGAATTTGAGTGCTTTTCTATGTGCTGATGTCCCCACAGCTTAGGTCAATATTAAAAAATTGTAATATAAATAATATGACACCACTCACATCCAACTATAGGAAGAGGGGCATTTGGAAATGTCCCATACTAGTCTGATGCCTGGATGTAAAGTACATGAGAAATTTACTTGACTAAATTGTTAGTTCTTCTCACAGCCCAGCTGAAGAAACTTCTACAATAAAAATTACAGAATTTAAAATTCATGCAGAACAGACTTGAAATGGTAAGAGAAAATACAGTAAATGTATTAAATAAAAAGCAATTAAAATATACTGTTAAAATGGATCATATTTATTGGTAATGACAGAGGAATGGCCCAGGGGAATGTAATCAGAGTAAAATTTAATTAAGCTTCCTCTAAAATATATTTCAGGATTAATGCAAACTCAGGTGGGCAGGTGTCATGCTAAGAAATATTCACTGAGTCTTTGAAGACATTTTGAATCCTTACACCACTGCCATGGCTTTATACGAGTACAGTGCAGATCTTGATGTATCTTATTACTGCTTCTTCTACATATAGGAAATTCTGCACTTAAAATGTCATAGTGCCTCAAGATATACAAACTGCCAACACAGATACTGCAGCTCTCTATTTTTCTTTGCCAAGAATATGTACTGAAAACATTCTAGTTTATTTTTAGCTGGAACTGTGATTTAAGATTAATAAATGGAGGATTTTTCTATTGTTGTAAAGCCACTTTTAATTTTCTTGCAATACAGAAATCAAACAAGTAGATACTAATCCTGTCCTTTTCTCTATAATTACTCTAAAGGATTTTCAAGGGTGAAAGAGTGGCTTATCATGCTTTTTGCCTCAGACAGTTTTACAAATCTGAAAAACCATTAATAATTAAACACAAATCTATTTAAAAATATTCTACATGGAAGAGAATCCCCTGTCTCCCTCACAAGCTAGATATTTGGGGATGGGCAAAACATAGTTTGAAAACTGGGGAAACCATTATGGAAGCTGGCAACACCACTGTCCAGAGAATGCCAACTGGAGGTTTTGGTTATTTCTATTCTCTCTATTTGCCTTGTAAACTGAGGCTACATCTACAAGGCAGGCTTTTTGCACAAGAAGCTTTTTGTGGAAGAGATCTTCCACAGAAAGTTCTTGTGCAAAAGTGCATCCACACTGTCATGGTCATGAGGGATGGCCAGCAGCCTGGGGACTAAGGGGTTAACTGTGCCTAGCCAGATAGCAGTCAGCCAATAGAAATGCAAATAGGGATTTCAAACTGAGACAAAGGAATTTTGGGGTTTTCCCTCTTTTGTCTCTGGGCCAGTTTGCTCCCTAGATATTGAAGGAGACAGAAGACATGTCTCCAAGAAAAAGACTCTTCAAAATGTGTAAGTAGGGTAAAGTTTAGATAAATCCATTAAGTTTTATATTAATGGAGATTGCCTATCTCCTAGAACTGGAAGAGACCTTACCTTGAAAGGTCATTGAGTCCAGTCCCTTGCCTTCACAGCAGGACCAAGTACCATCCCTGACAAAATTTTGCCCCAAATCTGTAAATGGCCTCTGCAAAGATTGAACTCACAACCCTGGGTGTAGCAGGCCAATGATCAAACCACTGAGCTATTCCTCCCCTCTTGTTTTCTGTTGTGGGACTATGGATCTGATGTCTGTGCTGCTAGAAATGGCTTTTCCTCTTTTGTAACTAAGTTTTGAGCCCATGGGAAAATTCCTCGTGAGTTTATTAATTGGTGGCTCTTACCATATAGCCAATCCAACTATGATTGTAACAAGAGTATTGTTTTGATAATAAAAGTTCTTCTTTTTTTTAATTAATCAGGTATTGGTTCATTCTGTGTCCTGGAAAATCTGTCTGTGGGATCTGCATGCCTCTGACCAGGGTATAGCAACCAAAGACTGACGTTTATATTTTCTCTTTCTTTTTCAAGCTCTTTGGAGAAAAGAGTTTGGGGTGCCCTGGGGTTGGGTTCAAGTGTCCACCCCTGTTTGTGGGTTCAAATGCACTTGATGGTGGCAGCAGATTTTTTTATCCCCAAAATCTAGGTTAATTAGGATTTTGGGGGGAAGTTTTATACCAAAGCCTGTAGAGATAAGGTTTTGGGGCACTTTTGCGGGCCCCCACTTTTTGCATTTATCATGCCAGAGTGGGGAATCAGCCTTGACACACACCTTCAAAGTGGGTCGCAAAAGCAATGCACTTTTTCACAAGACTGTGTCCACACTATTGGATGCTCTCTCTCGTATAATGTCACCCGGAACTGGATCTAACCAGGCTTTAGGTCACCAGTTACTCCGAGTGCTGTTGCCGGAGCCCTGCAGAGACACAAACTTAAAGGACAGTCGTTTCTCTGTTTCTGCTGCCTGCTTACGGACCTCTCTTGAGGGACGGCAAAGCTTCAGTGGTGCCTACTGTGGTTGCCCTGTTCTTTTTTGAGACACCACAGCATTTTTCTTTAGTGTGTGCTATGGAGCTGGAGCTGGCCCTGAGCAGGCGACGGCCCCAAGTGGCCATGCTGCAGTTCCTGCAGCACTTGCTTCCAGCTGCCTACATGTTAATGCTGGACATGGACTCAGAACTCCTCCTTATCACCCTCTGTGTGGCTGCAGCTGCTCCACAGAAGGTTCTGGAGGCTGGAGACCAGTTTGGACAGGAGGGACCAGCCAGTCATGGAGCAGTGGGACAACCAGCAGTGGCTGCACAACTTTAGAAGTGCAAGGCCACCTTTCTAGAGCTATGTGCCTGGCTCACACCCGCCCTCCAGAGACGTGACACCCACCTGCGGCCTGCCATCCCCCTGCAGAAGTGGGTCACAATAGCCCTCTAGAAGCTGATCACCCCAGACAGCTACTGCTTAGTAGCCACCCAGTTTGGGGAGGGGAAGTCCATGCAGGTAAGGAACTTGTGGTCTGTAGTCTCTGCCTGGGAGAGGGGAGGGTGTTGGATAAGGGGGACCCTCGGGGGGGCAGGGACTTTAGGGGGCGGAGTGGGGGCTGGGGGAGAGCCCTGGCCCTGAGGCCTTGTGCCATCCTGCCCTCACAGCCCTGCTGCTGGGGGGGGGGGCGTATGGGCTCGTAGGGGGTGGCTCCTGGAGGGTTGAGGAGGCAGAGGAGGGGAGGGGGATGGGCACCTCCTAAGGGCTCACACAACCCCCCTCTTACATTCTCTGTTTTGTGTGTTTCTTTGTCTCCTTCTGCAGATCGTCCGGGCCATCAACTCCCTGCTGCTGCGCAGTCATCCGTCTCGAGGCCTGGACGCAACCATGGGCGGATTTGCTGCCCGGAGGTTCCCCAACAGTGAGGGAGCCAGCAACAGAACACACATTCCGATCTGGACCCCGGACCATCAAGCGGCCCAGTTTATTAACAGAAAGGGCTACTTTTCAGTAGTCCTACAGGCCCTGGGGAACCACTGGGCCACTTTACAAACATTTATGTGGGGTAGGGTGGCTTCTGCCTTTCCGCTCTTTTCCTTCCCCCTCTCACCTCCTCCTCTTGCCTTTTCCCTGAGCTCCCAATAAACACACCTGTTTGGTTTGAACAAAAAAGTAGTGCTTCTTTATTGAACATGAGGAGAAGGTGAGCAGGGGGAGGGGTGATATCTTAACTGGGAGGGGGCATCAGGACTGGGAGGGGGGATCAGGACCAGGAGGGGGAATCCGGAGTGGGAGGAGTAGTGGGACAGCTTGCAGTGCCACCTCAGGTGCAGGGACCTCTTTGGGGTTGGGTGGATCTGGGGACCAGAAACGGTTGGGCAGGAGAGGTGCCTAGAGTGGGAACAGGGTTGACAGAGGGGGCAGGAGAAGGGGCCATAGGCATCACTTGGGGAGGGGATATGGGCATTGGGAAGGGAGGGAGCAGAGGTATGGCATGGGGAGGGATCAGAGGCATAGCAGGGTGGCCAGACGGATGGGCAATGGACATAGGAGGGTGGCAGGAGGGTGGAAGGCAGAAGCAGCGGCATCAGGCGGGTGTTCCCCCATGCGGGACAGGACGTTGCACATGGTGTCACACCGCACCATCATGTCGGCCCATGCATGCTCCCGCCATTCCAGGTCGGCATTGAGGGTGTCATGTGTGTTGCGCATGACACTGACGTGTTGCTGCGTGAGGTCCTTCAGCACTCTGGGTCATCTGTGGGTCCCCTTGTCTCTGACAGGTGGCTGCAGTGGTGGTGTGGTTAGGCCCTCCATCCCAGCTGGTCCGGCTGTGGAGAACACACAAGAAGAAGAGGCCATCAGTCCTCCCTGGACACACATTCCCTGAGGCCATGCTATCCTCTGTGAGCGGCAACTACACCAGTCCGCGGCCCATGGGGGGGGATGTCCTGAGAGCAAGGCCATGTGTGGCCTGCACAGCACACCCTGTGTCACAGGGGCCCCAATGTGGCCAGAGGACCTCCTCCCCCCCCCCACGCATACCATGGCCAGCCAGGCAAGGGAAGTGTGCAGCCACAGTGGGATCCTCTCATGGGCAGCAGAGGAGCCGTGAGCAGCCTGGCCCTCCCTGGGGTCTGCACACACAGCTGTGGCTTGCTGGGCTGTCTGTGGGAGTGGCTGCTACCTCGTGCAGGCATGCCTGTGTTCTGTGCGAGGGGGTCATGCCTGCGCCCTTGCAGCTAGCCTGCTTGCAGCTGGGTGTGCCCCCTTCCCTACTGGGGGCAGGACATGTGTGCCCACGCATGAGCCTGGCAGCAGGATCCCAGCCATATTCAGGGGCTGCTTGCTGTGCCCGCGTGCCGCACCCTTCCGCTGCATGTGGTTGCACGTACACAGACTGCAGCACCATGTGCTGGCCGAGCAGCCCAAGCTACACTGTGCCCCCCTCTCTCTGTGTGCCTGCCTCCCCCACCCTGTGTGTGTGTGAGTGTGCCAACTCACCTGAAGATCCCTCCCAGGCTTCCAAGGAGGCCTGTGAGACATTCTGGCTTCCAGTGACTGGCTTGAGGGAGAGGGTGACAGTCCCTGGCTCCTGCTCCTCCTCCTCCTCTGGCTAGTGCTGGCCCTGGCCCTCTGGCTCTGCCTCAGGGGCAACCTCTGGGTGGATGACTACTGGGGTTTTCAGCCCTGAGTCCACCATGATGGGGGTGGGGAAGAGAGTTCCCCACCCCCCAAGATGTGGTGGAGCTCTTGATAGTAGGGGCATGTGTGGGGTCCTGTCTCTGAGCGCACCTTATGCTTGGTGGCCCTTACGTACCCCTAACAGAGCTCCTTTATCTTTGCCTTGACTTGCTCCATGGTACGGGCAGGGTGACCTCACTCCACCAGGGATACGGCCATGCGGGAGAAGATTTCCACATTCCTCCTCTTGGCCCAAGGGTCCTGAAGCGACTCCTCCTTGCCCCACAATTCGAGGAGGGTCGCCATCTCAGGTCCGGACCAGGAAAGGAGAGCGCCTTTTTGTTCCTTTGGAGGGGTTCTGGAACCCCTGGGGCTGCTCCCTGGAAAGGCCAGGGGGGTCTCAGTGAGCTTGCCATGAGGACATTTGTGGCAGATGCAGAGCCGCGTGGTGAAGGCACCTGCTCTCTGCAAACTTCCTGCCACAAGACTTGTCCAGGGTGCCTGCGTCTTTAAGTGGGGCCAGCAGACAGGAACTATAGAGTTCTGATTAACTTGGATGGAGTGGCCAAAAGGTTTTCTTCCTGGAGGCCAATTCTTTCGCAAAAAGAACTCTTGCACAAAAAGGGGTTATTCCTTGTAGATAGAGAAATACCTACACCACCAAAAGCGGTGTAAATGTTCTTTTGCAAAAACGCGCTTGAGGTGTGGACCCTCCGCTTAGTGTAGGAAGATGAAGGTTTGTCCCCGCATTTATCATCTCTCTCTCCTCTTCTTTTCCCTGTTTCAAAACTCAATACTTTTCTACTTTATTTTCCCAGCTACAAAGGTCAAGGATCCAGAGACATAGGTGGTTTCTCTATCCTTCCATGACTGCTACATATATGAATGGGCCAAACTGTGTTGGGATGGTGGTGTTCTTCTGTTTTGTGTTTGTTTTTAATATCCCAAGAGTCCATTTCAGATACAAGTGATCATCTCTGTAAAATAAGATCATTCCTCACAGTGAGAATTTTTGTGGCTTATTGAACCATTACTGAAAGTTCGGGGTGTGAGGGTGGCTTTGCAGTCCTCTGCTCAACTAGAGATTAGGGGAAGGATGTACTCAATGTTGACTGTTGAATTTGCTCTTCAAAAGTGTGGGGAAGAATTGAACCTGAGTCTGCTGAAGTACATAGTATTTTCCCAGGTGCAGCACTTTGAGGGGAGCATTAAAGGTGTCTTTAGCACTGATAGGGTTTTTCTTTTGGAGTGGGGGAAGTCAGGGGTGATTTATTTTTATTGGCATTTAAACTAAACAATATATAAAAGTGGCTTGTTAGTTTGTACATAGATCTAGAGGCCCTGAGCACATTTTTTAGAAATGAGGGAGAGTGAAAACTAATATATAATTAGACATATCATACATCACTTTTCTGACACTGAAGACCTTTTGCAATCTCACAGTTCCTCCATACCATGATGCAATCACAATGTAAGTTTTGTTGTATTTGATCGTTGTCAGTAGGTTCCACATAGAGAGGAAATTACTACTTGGAATTTCCTTGCTGTATCTTTTCTATTTGCTGTCTCCTTACTTCATTCTGAAAATTTTCTTGGCTATGTCTAGACTAAGAAGTTTTTCCAGGATACCGGAGGTATACGGTATCCCGGAAAAACTCCGCTACATCCAGGGAATGTATTTGCTCTTCCACTTTTTTTGTTGAAGAGCAGATGCGCTCTTTCAGAAGCCCTTCTTCCCATGAGGAAGAAGGGCTCTTCTGAAAGAGGAGGATTTTCTGAAATTTGGCCCAGTGTAGACTGGCCAAATTTCAGAAAAGCCTCTTTCGAAAAAACTATCGGAAAAAGGTACACAAATTGCGGAGTGCATTTTGCATACCTTTTTCCAATAGATAAGTGTAATCTAGACGTAGCCCTTGTTTTAAAAAGTTGTAAACTGTAATAATCTATTTTCAGAATAATACAAGTAGACACAAATGTTGTCTTTTATCTGGATTAATGAAGCTTTTACTTTTTTTCCTATGACACTGAAATGGAATTAATTGGCACTCACCCCATTCTTTGAAAATGTTAATTGCTTTGAAAGGATGCTAAAGGTCGAGCCTTTCAGAGGATATTAATTACTCTTTTTTCAAACTTGTAAAGCACAAACTCTCATTAAGGTGATTGTATGGTGATCTTTCCAAACAATGTTTAAAGTAAAGATATTCTCATAAATATTTTTATTCTGAGTTTAAGAAAGTTTAAAAATGCACCAACTTTAAATGTTACCGTGCATTCTTTCAAGGAGGCTTATATTAGAAATTCATGTCAAACGATATTGATCCAGTTTCTTATTAAGTTGACACTGAAGTAAATCAGGAATAGTTGTTCTAAAGTCTGTGGTGTTCCACTAGCATAGAACTATATGAGGTCATAATCAGATTCCAAGTATTAGAGTCAGAGGCTTAGCTGGTATAAATTAGTGTAGCTTAATTGTTTTAAGTGAAAGTGACTTTCAGTTTATAATCTTTCCCAATTACTATTAAAGTTGGTGAACACACTTTATGACATTATTTTTAATTTATAGCCGTATAAAACTACACCTACATTTTTTGTTTGCCGCTCTGGCCAACTCCTGTTAAGCAATGTCTACACAGCAGCATTACTTTGGAATAATTGACATTATTTCAAAATAACATAGTCCACGTCTACAGTACAAGCCGTTATTTTGACATAATCTTGAAATAATGTTGATCTCGAGGACTTCTTACTCCAACTCCTGTAACTTTCATTGTACGAGAAGTAAGGAAAGTCGGAGGAAGAGTGCTCTTTCTCGGACTTCCTGCTGTGTAGACAGTGCCAAAAGCTGAAATAAGCTATTTTGACTTAAACTACGCAATTGACATAGCTCAAGATGTGTAGCTTATCTCGGCTTTAGCTCTGTTGTGTAGATGTGCCCTAAGTGGCCTAGACAAAAACCTGGCAAATAGGCAGTCCCCTAAGAACCGTTTTCCTAAGGACTAGTGAGAGAGAGAATTTTAACTAATGAGCTATGCATCCTTCTGCATAACATGTAGGTCTCTAATAAAGACAAATGTTGATGTCTCTGCTTCCACCTCTGAATCCTCAATGATTTCTGTGACTTTTTGAATATATTGTGCAGCACTAAAGCTAACCAGCTCTTTAGTGGTCAGACAACTGGAAGGACCTCCATTTTGGTGGAGCCCATATATTTATAGGTAAAAATAAAATGTTCTCTTTGGCACATGAGATCCACCCAGCAGGGCTTATTGGTTATGCCCAATAACCAAAGGAGTGAGGGCTGGGAGGCTACGCTCAAAATGATGACTCCATGTCTTAGTGCTGCATTAGAAGATACACCCATGTCTCTGTAGGACAGTGATAGAAATGTAGCCGTGTTAGTCTAGGGTAGCTGAAGCAAAATGCAGGACAATGTAGCACTTTAAAGACTAACAAGATGGTTTATTAGATGATGAGCTTTCGTGGGCCAGACCCACTTCCTCAGATCCTCAGCTCTGCTCAAACGAGCATGCAAAAATAGCGGTGTGGGCCTTGTGGTACAGGCAGTGGCATGGGCTATCCTCCTGGGGTCAGACGTACCTTGTCAGGCAGGCTTGTACCCAGCCTGCTGTTTTTAGCACACTAAGTCTGACTCTAGCAGAGTGTCCACTACACTGGTGGCCAGGTCACATCACTAGTTGGGTGTATAGGATATTTCAGTCACTGCAGCTTTCAGTTAACATCAGACTAACTGGAATTATTTACACTGATTTCTTTGCAACAAGTCATTATCCAGGGCATATACAGCAAATTATATAAGTGCATTGTTATTTTTAGTCCTTCCACAGTCAGTGAAAATCCACCATCCACCCACCTTCCACAGATGGCAAAAAATAAAATTTATAGCAGAGGAATACAAACCAGCTGGTAAATTACAGCATAAGCATTTCTAAAATGCAATATTTTGCTTTGTAGTCTGTGAGAGTGCTTTTACGTTGAAGCTTACCATAGGTCTTGGATAATTTTAAAAAAATGAATAGGACAATTCTAAATTAAGGAGTATAATTTCCTCTTGATATGAGAGGGTATGTCTACACTACCCTCCTAGTTTGAACTAGGAGGGTAATGTAGGCATACCGCACTTGCAAATGAAGCCCGGGATTTGAATTTCCCGGGCTTCGTTTGCATAAGCGGGGAGCCGCCATTTTTAAATCCCCGCTGGTTCGAACCCCGTGTAGCGCGGCTACACGGGGCTCGAACTAGGTAGTTCGGACTAGGATTCCTATTCAGAACTACCGATACACCTCGTTCCTCTAATGCAGCACTAAGACGAAGTGTACCGGTAGTTCGGAATAGGAACCCTAGTCCGAACTACCTAGTTCGAGCCCCGTGTAGCCGCGCTACACGGGGTTCGAACCAGCGGGGATTTAAAAATGGCGGCTCCCCGCTTATACAAATGAAGCCCGGGAAATTCAAATCCCGGGCTTCATTTGCAAGTGAGGTATGCCTACATTACCCCGTTAGTTTGAACTAGCGGGGTAGTGTAGACATACCCGGAGTTAGTTGTTTGCATTCCGATGGTCAACTATATTTGCCTCTTCCTTTCCCATCAGTATGAGGGGAGTTAGAGACAATAAATAGGTCTCCCTAGCATGCCTTTGCTATTAGGGAGAAGCACCGTGGGCAATTCAGTGAGAGAATCGGGCTTTCCAGTAGCCTGCATTTTGTGCAGTCATTTACACCTGTGGCAAGGGTAGAACACTACCGTTGCTGGTTGGGCATCATTTACCATTCACTTTGCACATATGTAAGTGAGAGCATAAAGTTCAAGGGAATGGAGAATCAGGTCCACAGCCTTTCAAAAACCCTCACTAGCTGATAGGTGCATGTGGAATGTGTAATTAAGCCACCAGAGCCACAGAAGAAAGGCTAGTGCCCACTAAAGTGCAGAATCAGCACCTAGACGTGTGTCTGTTTTCAACTGGAGAAGGGCCTAAGCAGAATCACTTACAAGGATAGTTGATAGCAGATGGTTTTTTAAAAGGGCATTTTATATAGGCCGACAGGAATTAACTGGCCACCTTGTTGTTTCCCTGCATTATTCAGTAGGGATGAAATTCAGCAGCTGTAGTATGGAGGGCTAGCAAATATTCTCCACCATTTAAAATTCAGCACAAAGGATGATCAAAAAAGGTGCATCTCCTGTACACTGTAGAAGGGCTTTCCACTGGTAGGATCACAAGCATCCAAAGCAGGGACTACAGTACAGGAGGTGTGGTTATGGGGGGCCCAGGTGGGGCCATGGCTCTTCCTGGCACCCCATCACCCAGACTTATGCATGGGAAAACCCATATATATTCATACTCGGAGCATTAGGATCCATGTTTTACCTCCCCTTCTCTCTGTCACATGGACTTGGGAAAAAGATCCAAAAAGGAAGCAGCCAGAGATGTCAGCTTATGGGGGCAGAAAATGTCAAACTTCAGATATTTAAAAATCTTTATATAGTTTTTATTGGACTTTCTCTACCATGAGCTAATTAGCTGTTTTCTCAAATATTCTCCTTCCTCACAGTCACAACTCAGCATCACCACCCAGCTGCCTCTCTTACCCTCTTAATGCTTCCGCCAAGCCCTCACATCTCTTTCTTGTAATGTCGTTCTTCTCTTCCTTGTTTTCCCACTTAGCTTGGCCCCTCCTAAGTACACCCACCCAAAGAAAAAGATATGGAACTGACATGACAAAATATGGAACTGACACCATCAGATGGTATTCACTCTGCTTACGTGCTATACTCTAGTCCAGAGCCGGATTAAGCTCTTTGAAGGCCATAGGCACGTTCATAATTGTAGGCCCTTAAATTAGACTACATAGAAATATATACAGGAGTACTGTCCTATCACCTGTCCACCTAATAACACCTACTTTAATTTTTGCTCTTGAAAATGGTGCATGATGTGAGAAATTAATGGTACTTCATCATATATATAGTAGCCCAATGTCTGTGACTCTGTAACGCTGAAATTCTGGCTGTTCCCTCTGGGCGGCACTGTTGCCTTCCACCGTGGCGCTCAGCTGACTTCTGCGCTGCTCAGCCGGGCCGCTGTGGGGGAGCAATGCTGCATGGGGAGCGTGGGGCCCAAATGGCCACTTGAGCTGCTTGCTCCCCCACAGCGGCCCAGCTGAGCAGCACAGAAGTCAGCCGAGCACCACAGCAAGAGATGAAGGGGGGCGGTGCGGGGCGGGGCCTGGAGCTGCTGTCATGCCACATGTCACCACCCCACTCCCCTTTGCCTCCCACTGTGGCACTTGGCTGAAATTCTGTGACACTCAGCCAGGCCGCCGCGGGGGAGCAAGCGGAGCAAGCAGCCGTTTGGGCTCCCCCGTGGTGGCCCAGCTGAGTGGCGCAGAAGTCAGCTGAGTGCCACGGCGGGAGGCAAAGGGGAACTGGGCGATGATTTGCGGCATGACAGCAGCTCCAGGCCCTGCCCCCTGGCCGTGAACAGACCCTAGCCAGAGGGTGGGTGGGGGAACAAAAGGGAGGGGGAGGTGCAGGACAATTGGGAGACTGCAGGATCAGTGCTGGGGTGAAGAGAAACGGTGCAGGGGGGCAGAGAAGCAGGAGTGGGAGAAGAGAAAGAGAGACGGAGAGAGAGGCAGGAGACGGAGGAGAGCTGAGGGGGGGGAGTGAGGCAGTAGGAGGAAGGGAGAGAAAGAGAGATGGAGCAAGAGACCAGAGGCGGAGAGAAGACCGAGATAGAAAGGGAATAGGATGTGGAGGAGAGACCTGAAAATCTCCTTTTATGATGGGTTAATTGGCTAGTTCTAAAATAACAGCCATTTTGTTGTATACTACTATTATATTTAGGATTCACCTGATAGTTTATCAGCTGACAAGGAGGAAAGTAAGGCTGAGAATGTTAGGGAGATTTCCAAACCTGACCGGTCCTTTGTAGATGACAAATCTGAGGAATTGTCACAGATTAAAGTGTCATTAGAGGAGATTTTGGAATGAATTGATAAACTTAACAGTAACAAGTCACCGGGACCAGATGGCATTCACCCAAGAGTTCTGAAAGAACTCAAATGTGAAATTGCAGAACTATTAACTATGGTTTGTAACCTATCCTTTAAATCAGCTTCTGTGCCCAATGACTGGAAAATAGCTAATGTAACGCCAATATTTAAAAAGGGCTCAAGAAGTGATTCCAGCAATTACAGACCGGTCTGTCAGTACCGGGCAAATTAGTTAAAACAATTTTAAAGAATAAAATTGTCAGACACATAGAAGAACATAATTTGTTGGGCAAAAGTCAACATGGTTTCTGTAAAGGGACATCATGTCTTACTAATCTATTAGAGTTCTTTGAAGGGGTCAACAAACATGTGGACAAGGGGAATACAATAGATATAGTGTACTTAGATTTCCAGAAAGCCTTTGACAAAGTCCCTCACCAAAGGCTCTTATGTAAATTAAGTTGTCATGGGATAAGAGGAAAGATCCTTTCATGGACTGAGAACTGGTTAAAAGACAGGAAACAAAGGGTAGGAATAAATGGTAAATTTTCAGAATGAAGAGGGGTAACTAGTGGTGTACCCCAAGGGTCAGTCCCGGAACCAATCCTATTCAACTTATTCATAGATGATCTGGCAAAAGGGGTAAACAGTGAGGTGGCAAAGTTTTCAGATGATACTAAATTGCTCAAGGCAGTTAAGACCAAAGCAGACTGTGAAGAACTTCAAAAGGATCTCACCAAACTAAGTGACTGGGCAACAAAATGGCAAATGAAATTTAATGTGGATAAATGTAAAATAATGCACACTGGAAAAAATAACCCCAACTATACATATAATATGATGGGGGCTAATTTAGCTACAACTAATCAGGAAAGAGATCTTGGCGTCATCATGAATAGTTCTCTGAAGACATTCACGCAGTGTGCCTCGGCAGTCAAAAAAGCAAACAGGATGTTAGGAATCATTAAAAAAGGGATAGAGAATAAGACGGAGAATATATTATTGCCCTTATATAAATCCATGATACGCCCACATCTTGAATACTGCGTTCAGATGTAGTCTCCTCATCTCAAAAAAGATATACTGGCATTAGAAAAGGTTCAGAGAAGGGCAACCAAAATGATTAGGGGTTTGGAATGGGTGCCATGTGAGGAGAGATTGAGACTGGGACTTTTCAACTTGGAAAAGAGGAGACTAAGGGGGGATATGATAGAGGTATTTAAAATCATGAGTGGTGTGGAGAAAGTGAACAAGGAAAATTTATTTACTTGTTCCCATAATATAAGAACTAGGGGCCACCAAATGAAACTAATGGGCAGCAGGTTTAAAACAAATAAAAGGAAGTTCTTCTTCACATAGCTCATAGTCAATCTGTTAACAGGGTTTAAAAGAGAACTAGATAAATTCATGGAGATTAAGTCCATAAATGACTATTAGCCAGGATGGGTAAGGAATGGTGTCCCTAGCCTCTGTTTGTCTGAGGGTGGAGACGGATGGCAGGAGAGAGATCGCTTGATCATTACCTGTTTGATTCATTCCCTCTGGGACACCTGGCATTGGCCACTGTCAGCAGACAGGATACTGAGCTGGATGGACCTTTGGTCTGACCCAGTATGGCCATTATTATGTTATTATTATGTTCTTATAACTCAGTTTTAAGATGCTAAAGCAATCTATAAGTCAACTGGAATAAGTCATGCTCTCCTTGCAAATATTAATACAATATTTACTTACAATGGAAAGGAGAGAAAAAAGTATGCACTCAGGCGTGTACAGTTTCTCTGGGATGTCAGCTCTCAAGGCAGATGACAGTGATGTCCTGGG
This sequence comes from Pelodiscus sinensis, assembly GCF_052426305.1. Lineage (NCBI taxonomy): Eukaryota > Metazoa > Chordata > Testudines > Trionychidae > Pelodiscus > Pelodiscus sinensis. The sequence continues at coordinate 20,933,146 of NC_143059.1, read as the reverse complement.
AGCAAGGCCATGTGTGGCTTGGACAGCAGCCCATGTCTCACAGGACCCCAGAGGTCTCCCGGGGAACATACTTTCCCCCATCCACTCCCCCCATCCCACGGACAAGCAGACAAAGGAAGTGTCCAGCTACACAGGGATTTCATGGCTAGAAGAGGGGCCTTGAGCAACCTGGGCTTCCGTCGGTGCCGCAGGTGGGAGCGGATTGTGCCTCAAGTGTGTAGGCATGCCCATGTGCCATGTGTGGCACTCCAGAGTCTGTGTGAGGGTATGTGTGTGCCCTTGTCCCCAACCTCTTTTCAAAATGGTGGCTAGTGGGTGGAGGGCGTCCCCTCCCCCGGGAGTCAGAAGTGTGTCTGGCCTCTCCAGAGCCTGTGAGCAGGAGCCCAGGGGTACATGCACAGGCTGCGGCATGAGGGCCAGGCCGAGAAGACTAAGTGACAATCGCACCACAGCCCCTCAGTGCCCGCAGACTCCACCCTGTGTGTGTAAAAATCTCACCTGATGATCCCTTCCCAGCCTTGGAGGATGCCTGGGAGACATCCACGCCCTGGAGTACCAGCTCCAGGATGATGGTGGTGATGGTGCTGCCCATCTCTTCCTCCTTCTCCAGCTCCTCTTCCTCCTCCTGGCCTGGGACCCCTGGGCAGGCAATGGCAGGCATCTCCTGCCCAGAGTTCACCACCAGAGGTGTGGAAGGGGCTGCACCCCAGGATGTGGTAGAGTTCTTCATAGTAGGGGCAGGAGTGGTGGCCTGCCCTGGAGCGAGAGCTGCTCTCCCTGGCCCTGGCATAGCCATGCCGGAGCTCTTTCACTTTGCTCTGCACCTGCTCCACAGTGAGATAGTGGCCCCTCATGGCCAGGATGTTGGCCATCTAGCCATAGATGTCAGTGTTATGGCATCTGGAGCAGAGATCCTAGAGGGTTGCCAGGATCTCTGCCCTAGACCAGGATGGCATATTTCTCTTGCGGCCCTTGGCAGGCTCCTGGGAGCCCTGTGCATGCTCTCTGTGAGGGCCAATGGGCTCTTGGGGGGCTTGTGGCTGGGACATTGGTGCCCAGATGTATGGTAGTGGCAGCTATGAGGTGTGTTGCAGCTTCCAGGGCCGGTTTCCTGCCACAAGCCCTGGCCTGGGTGTCTGCAGCTTTAACAGCTGCCAGGAGACAGGAACTATGGAGTTGTGATGAGTGTGGATGGAGTGGTCAGCAGGTAACCTGTGTTATTTTCTAGAGGCCTCTTTTTTCAACAGAATCCACACATGCCTTTTTCCAAAAAAGCTTTTTCCGAAAAAGCCTTATTCCTCGTAGAATGAGGTCTACCACCATCAGAAAAAGCCCTCTGTTATTGCAACTTTTTTGTCAAAATAATGCAATTGCAGTGTGGATACTAGTATTGTTTTTCCAGAATAATGCCCATTATTCCAGAGAAATGCTGCAGTGTAGATGTACCCTCAATCTCCAGCATGGAACTTCTGCAGCTGTTGAGGGAGAAGTACCCCTCCCCCAGTAAGGCATCTCCCTGTGAAGCAGTCCCTGAGCATGTACGTATGCAGAGAAGAAATCTGTGGCAGCAATGATCAGTGCACAAATAGCAGAAAAGTTGGTGACAGGTTTTCCAAATGTCAACATTCCTTTCAGAATGTATCTTGCCATCTTGGGAACAAATTGTGAAGGGGAGCACTCTTTCAAAGTTGAGACATATAAAGAACAGTGATCATAGATTAAAAGGGTACAAAAATAGTTTGGAGTATCTTGACAACCGTTGGAACCAGGCTCAAGAAATGTATGAATGGACACAGAATTCAGGCAAGACAATTCAGGCAAATGCATTGGGCCTCCAGGAGAGAAGGAGCAAGGCATAGTGCTGGGGCCCACAATGAGTTCTGAAGGCAGAACTGGTCCTGAAGTTGCAACTTGTGATGAGGTTTGGGGAGGATTCCCTCCACCGTGAAATGAAAAGGAAAAGTGTAAGATGATGAGTCACTAGACTCTGCATAAGCCATGTGCATTGATGAATCATTCCTGGGCTAGACTCAAGCTAATCCACAAGGCAAGATCTGGGCTGGTGACGCAGAGTAGGTATGTAAGCCTCACATGTAAGAAGGAACAGCAGCCAGTCTGCTCAACATCGCTCCAGGGCTTGGAACGCTCCTTGGCTTTATAGTGGCAACAGCCTACTCCAGCCTTGCTCTTGTTTCAGCCTTGTTCCTAGTCATGCTCTAGCTTTGCTGTCACTCCAAACTCACTCCAGATTCTGAACTAGACTCCTGATTCTGGGTATCAGGAAATACTAACCATAATGGCTATTGATTGCTTGTAGAGCCTATATCTGGAGCAAGTGTACCTAATGGGCTTCTGGTAGATTTCTCAATGCAAGTGCAAAGGCTAGGAAGTTGATTTTCAAACCATAGTTGCAGGAATACATCAGGTCATGGAAGTGTTCCCACACATGGAAGGAACCTTTGCACAGAATGGACATGACCTGCAGTTTACAAGAAAGGAACAAGTTGCCTTCTCTAGAGAAGGATGTGGTGAGAATCTGCCAGTTCCAATTCAGACAGGGTATGTCTACACTACCCCGCTAGTTCGAACTAGCGGGGTAATGTATGCATACCGAACTTGCTAATGAAGCCCGGGATTTGAATTTCCCGGGCTTCATTAGCATAAAGCCGGTGCCGCCATTTTTAAAAGCCGGCTTGTTCGAACCCCGTGCCGCGCGGCTACACGCGGCACGGACTAGATAGTTCGAACTAGCTAGCCATTCCGAACTATCTGTACGCCTCGTGGAACTAGCGGGGTAGTGTAGACATACCCACAGAGATATACCCTTGGAATCAAGGACCCACGATCCAAGAAATCCAGAAGTGGGAACAGTTTAAGTATTACTGTTGTTGTTCTGGATGATATGTGCCCCAATTGGTAGGGTTGGTATCAGTGTTCAAGTAAGTTGCTAAAGCTAACCATGATGCCGGAAGGCATTTCAAAGATAGAAGTGCCTTGCAGATAAGTCATTACTGGCCAATCATAGTTAGTGATATCCAGTCCTGGATTAAGCAATATGCCCTACCCAATGGCATATTTCTTCAGTCCAGTGCTCCTTTAATTTGCATCAGTGTTCCACTCCCAGTGGGAGACTTAGCGTTGCACTTCAGAAACTGCCACATTGAACTTCCCAGGCCATTTCCTCACAATTCTTATTTTGGGAAGTGGGGTTTAAGCCCCAAGAAATGGTTTTGTTGTAAATGGCTGGTGCATGTGTTTTAGGAAATTGCCGTGATTTCAGAGCTATCAGTGAGTTGGGCATATCCCGGACTGTGGGCACACTTGGTCCAGCCCAGAGTTGCACATAGAGTGCCAAGACAAACACCCAAAAACCCTTGGGCTGTGTAGTATGAGTTCTGTTCACTTGGTGCCAGGGAGGAAAGTAAAGGTGGGCAGGCACAGGGGAAGTGGGGACTCAGATCCTTTAGTCATTTGGTTCAGGCAAATGTGTCCATAGAAAAATTCCCCTAGTACAGTAGGAAGAATCCCCTGCTTACAGACAAACAGAGCTGGAGGCTGCGGAAGGAAGGCCTGGACCCTGATTATACTAGCTCTGTATCTGCTGGAGAATCCCTGCCCTGTGTATCCCTAACAAGTGCACTGCCTGAATGCCACTTTGGGTTCGTCTAGACTGCAGGCGTCTTTCGGAAGAAGCTTTTCTGGGTGGGATCTTCCAAAAAAGTCTTCCAAAAGAGTGCATCCACACTGCCAAAGCACATTGAAAAAGCGATCTGCTTTTTCGAAAGATAGCATCCACACTGAATGGACACTTTCTCGCATTTAAGCTGTGATTACTATGGATGGAGTAGCCACCAGAGCACCTGTGCTTTTTCCTCTTTCCTCTTCTTTTAAAAAAACTCTCTCTTCACGTCCACACACACCTTTTTCCGACAGCACTCTTTTGGAAAAGGCATTCTTCCTCATAGAATGAGGTTTGCCAATGTAGGAAAAACCCCTGCGTTCTTTCGATTTTCTTTTGAAAGAACGCAATAGCAGTGTGGACGTAAGGGAAGGTTTTTTTGAAAAACGGCCATTTTTCTGAAAAAACTCTGCAGTCTAGATGCAATCTTTAAAGGGAGGTGATCAGGACTGAGAATCTTCCTTTAAATTTCTATTTTATTGCCCACAGCCCAAGTGCACCTTTACAGAATGCCCTAATGCTTGGGGTTCAAAAGTGGCTGTAAATTTGTGTAGATTTATTCATTGATTTGCATGATACAGCCCTGACAATAGTACACAATGAAACTATCGTCTGAATAGATGTTTGGGTCATATCTGCTCAGAAAGAATCTAAATCTTGATAACCTTGAGCAGTTATGATTAGGGATGTAAAATTAAGGATACATAAGCAATAGGGCAAATATTTCTGGGGCAACGCTGATTTTATCTGCAAGTGCCTTATTTTTTCACTTGGCTTGATTTGATGTTTCCTCTGTGTGAGCTTTTCCACAACCCTTTGCATTTTCATGCATCTTCCACTGCTGTCTGTTTTCCCCTTGAGGGAAGGTAATTGAACATACAGTGTGTCAGGAGTGACTCATTTAATCCAGTCAGGTGGTGATTTGGCTTCCAGAGCATTTGCATCACAGCAAGATGCTTGTGTTAGATTGTGCAGCTCAATATTACACTCAGCATTGAAGATTAAAATGAAAACTGGACGAAGCGTGACTCAGTAGCTGAAGGTGCTGGTATAAATAAGCAGCCTTGTCCCCATTGTCTTTTGCTGTGAGCGACAAAGATCTGTTAATTTTGCCTTTGCAGCTGATGAAAATGATATGATAGCCTGATTGAACCAGCAATGACCTGCATATACACAATGCCTGTACAAGAATAAATAAAAAGCAACCTCTTCCAAGAGTCCCGAGGAAGGCTGTGTAGCACTCGGCAGCTCTTTGTTCACTGCAGCATACTGCACAATATGCTGTGGAGAGGTTTTGTCTTCTACGATTTTTTTTATGAATGATAAACTGGGAGGGGCATAATGTCATCAGATCCTGATGTCAGCACAATGAATGAAATGCTTGCATAGCATATTGCTTCAAGACCAAGAAAACAGACACCAACTCAGATTGGCTTCCTAGAACAAATTGTCTTTTGCTGACGAAATCACCATTCCCACATGTGATGAATAAATCATATAAGTTAGGATTTAGATAAGCATGAAGATACACATGGAATAATGCAAAACTGATCTTGTTATACTTCCCTTTAAGAGGTGTTAGTGGATCACCCCTTCTGCAGACACTGTTAATGGGCTCAGTCAACTGAAGATCCGTCACTGACATTTTTGTTGTTTTCCATCTAGCCAAATGTTCTGCTTTTGTCTGCAGAATTCTTTGTTAAAGCTACAAGCCCTTGAAACTGACTTGTGCTCTGCATTTTTGCCAACCCAGGAAGAAACTCCTCAGCTGCAGGCTTTCAAGGATTCAGCCACTTCATCACTCCAATCCACTGTGCAAGCTGATGGGGCCAGTTCCAGAGGTAAGCTGCTATGTCATTCTGTGTCCTCGTTTGCAATTAAAAGGTAGTCTTATGTTCCAGTATATTCTAATATTTGTAGCCGAATGGATCACAGAACAGATTCAATGTGAAGGCTGAAGCACAATGAGGTGCTATCAATGCTAACAAATGTAAACAAAGGGATAAGATGTACGAGTAAGGGTGGACATAAATGACAACAGTCTTCTACTTTTCTAAGGTACAGCATTTTGCTTTTGAGGCAATCTTAAGAGTTCACATTTCTTCTTCTGTTTGACCTGTCTGTTTCTTTCAAGATAGCTACATTCTTTTTTTCTGTACTGTGCTATATCCACATTGTGTGTGATAGTCTGCCATTTCATGTCATTCTGTTTTGCCATTTTTTGTCAGACCAATGTCACTTCATTTCTCCTATTATTGATTTTAATTTAATGCATCATCATGGAGATAGTGAAGGTGAGTTTCACAGAACCTTGATTTTAATCATTCAGGAATCTGCCTTGTCCATCTTGCATAGAATAATGTGCCCCCTTTTCTTTTATTAACTCTACACACTGAAACCAATTCTTCCAAATGAATGGCCTTAAGGTTTGGCATAATGTTCTGTCACTCATAGCATATATTCACAGAGATGGCAGAATCATGATTTTAGGCAGAAGAGGAATTATTGTTTCTGAATTATTAGTTAATAAGACTGATATACCATACAGTGAAATGAAATGTAAGCTTACATGTTTGTACGGTCCACATTAAGGGAAACAGTTCAGTAATATGAGGCCTCATCCTAAGTCTTCAAGGTAAAACTTATGGATAAAAGAAAGCTGAGTTCAGAAAAGCTTGTGCCAGAGGCTGTTGTTTGTTTGGATTTTTTGTGAAAGGCAAGTATTATATTTAAACTATTTTTATTACTTACACTAATCTACTTCAGACTTGCTCAGATGATGGCAACCTATTGCAAAAAAATAAGGAATACTTACACATAACCCTAATAATTGAAAATCTAAGCAATGCAGCCAAAACCAGAGATTAACATTTTGGCTTCTGAGTTTATTAGGTTGTTTGGGTTTTTTCTAGCTGTTGCAATATAGGTCAACAAAACCCACCCACCTGAACAGGTTTCAAATATGAATTAATGGAGATTGCCTATCTCCTAGAACTGGAAGGGACCTTGAAAGGTCATCAAGTCCAGTCCCCTGCTTTCACAGCAGGGCCAAGTACCATCCCTGACAAATTTTTGCCCCAAATCCCTAAATGGCCTCCACAAGGATTGAACTCACAACCCTAGGTTTAGCAGGCCACTGCTCAAACCACTGAGCTATCCCTTCCCCCCACGCAACTATTAGAATTCCTAACAGTTGTAGTCTCCCACTTCAATATTTGAGTCAATAATGGAGACCATGAAAATGCTACAGGGAGTAAAGATGTCTTGTAGTTTGTACTAATATTGCATTGGCTCTTCCGTTCATTGGCAGACTGATTTTTTTGTCCTTTTCCAATTTAACACAAATATGTTTCTTCATCGATTTCTTAATCGATAATCAGAGGGCGCTTGATCTTTAATGGACGACTCTGCAACCTTTACCTTTCATTTGATTCAAACTGCATTTAAACTGTTAAAAATCTCCAATTTAATAACAATTACGGTACCAGGGCTGGCAATAGGCACAAAAACACAAGACTGGCCACACAGTGTCAGAACAAAGGTCCATCTAGCCCAGAGGTCCCCTATGCAGTGCCTGCGGGTGCCATGGTGCCCACCGGGGCATTCATGAGCATCCGCCAAAACATCTGGGCTGGACCCACCCCCAGCGCGCAACACATGCGCAGTGCCAACACATGACATGTGGGCGGCCCTGCTCCCAGGCGCGCAGCGCATGCGTGGCCCCAGCCCCGGAAGCGTGGAACATGAGCGGCCCCGCCCCCGGGTGGCTGGCAGCCATGAAAGGTTGGGGACCACTGATCTAGTCCAGTATCCTGTCTTCTGACAGTCTACAGTATCAGGTGCCCCAGAGGGAATGAACAGAACAGGTTCTAACAAACAGAAGCTATAGGCACCATTCTTACCCATACTAGCTAATAGGTTTGATGGACCTAACCTCCATGAATTTATCTAGTTCTTTTGTGAACTCTGTTAAAAGTCCTGGTTTTCACAACATCCTCTGGCAATGAGCTCCAGGGGTTGACCATGCATTGCATGAAGAAGTTAGGTCTCCTAAATTGCAAGAAAACTCAGTACAAATTCAGAAATAGTTCCAGGTCAATCAAATCTGCATTTTTTTCAGTGAATAAACAGCAATATTCAAAATTTTATAAGTGCATAATTTTAATATAAACATGATAATATAATAGATTTCACTTCTCTTCACATTCCAAATAACAAAAGTAAAGGAAATATCATTTTTGTGAACCAATGCTAACTAAAATATATTGGCAAAACAATGCAATGTTCAGGACAGCAAATGTTTCTAAGGTTCTCAAAATATTTAGTGACTTTCATTATACGAGTCACTGAAAACAATGTGAGACAGACATGTCCAAATTTATTTATAAAGCCATGACTTCTTGAATCAGTGTTTGTATAAAAATACTGGGATGGATTACTAGGGAGGCAAATGAAGCATACCGAAGTTGCTAATGAAGCACGGGATTTAAATATCCCACTCTTGATTAGCATATTCGCAGCCGGTCGCCATTTTAAAATGCCGGTCACCCGAATTAACTCTCCGCGTGTAGACGCGGTAGTCCGATCTAAAACCCTTCTCTCGAATTAACTGTTACTCCTCATTGCACGAGTTCAAACAAGGGGCAAGTGTAGACATACGCTTACTGGGAGTGGCTGAACTAGAAAAACTTTACATCTTTTACAAAAAATGACAACTGTTGCAATCAGTGACACAGTGTGTGTTTGAATACAGATCTATATTATACCAATAGACAGTGTATGTGGCTTTTCACATTTGAAGGGTGGTAGATAATTTTTATGTTATTTAACTGTTTAGAAAAATACTTCGAGAACACAAACTTGAAATTCTTTCTATGATAGTTTTGATGTTCCCATTGTCCAGGCATTTTTCATGTGTTGCTAGCTCTTGTCTTAATGTCAGATTAAGAGCTCTAGTTTAGTGCTTATATTACACCAGAGTGTCAGTTTAGGATAGATGTAGTATTGAAACCAGTTTGCTGGTTTGGGGTAAGGAGGGTTTTAGCTTTTGATTTTTCACTAACGTCAGGTCCAACTTGTATGCACAGACACAGGCACAGGCTAGCATAAGTGTTGCCCCATTTGTTGGTCTAAGCTAAAGGCTGGAATCCTTTTGAGGACCCAGTATGTAGTGTACAGTTGAGGCCAAGATTGGAGTCTGTCAAGCGTGGGGCCAGCTTGTGAATTTGGATTAGTGCTGGGCTACCAGGAATTTAGGGCTCTGGCCATGGCCAACTTTAGGCTGTTTTATGGGATCTATCTAAGATTGTGTTTGGGTCCTTTGGCAAGGGACATTCTCACCTCTTGTGAGCACTCTTTGGGGGATGGATGTGAACCTGAACACTCTCTCTCTTGTTGCGGTACTCCCCATCTACCGTTGCCTTTGTTAGGTGGGTCTTCAGCGGGTTAGTCCTCCAGCCAAGTCATACACGGTCAATATGTATGAACACACAAACCCCTTCCAGGGTAAAAGATCAAAAAATAGTTGTCCCTGTGCTCTTGGTAATGTCTCTGGGCTCAGTTCTCAGCGTCTTCTCAGATAGCTTTAAGTCTGTGTCTGCCCTGTTATAGAGAAGTGCCCCAAGGGCTCTGTCCCTAAAGAGTTCTTAAGTCATGCCCTTCATTTGGATCTCTAAAAAACCTCATCTCCTGGGGCTAAGGCCACCCTACCAGTGGCCAGGGGGAGGGGGACCTGGGTGGGTCAGCTACTCCAGGTTACAACCCAGTGACCCTATAATTAGCCATGTGCTGCTTCCTGCAATATTTTCTGCTGCTATTCCCTTGGCCACTTCCCAGGCAGTTCTTTCCTCTTCATCCTTCCCTCAGGGTTGAAGTTCTTCCTCCCAGAATGCCAATGTTAGCAACATCTGTCTTCTGGTGCTCCCTGAAAATCTATTCTCTCCCCTGATTGGTGTTAATGTCCTGGCAATTGGGTTTGCCATTGTCTTCTCAGATGCTCCATTGATATGGCAACTAAGGCCCAGACAGCTAAACAACACTTACTTCACTTAGGCTATGTCTCCAGCTGTGCTACTGTAAGACCTCTCAGTGTAACTGCTCCATGCCCACAGGAGAGAGCTCTCCTATGGACATAAGTAAATCACTTCCAACCAGTGGCAGTAGCTATGTTGGTAGGAGAAGTTCTCCTGCTAGCATAGTGTCATGCACATTTACCACTTATGCCATCAAACTTAATGTCACTAAGGGATGTTTTCACATCTCTGAGCAACACAAGTTTTGCTGACATAAGTGATTACTGTAGACATGGCCACAGTCTGTCATGAGAGCAAATAGTCCCCATCCCTCCTACACTGGGCAACAATGCAACATATGGGGGAAACTGAGCCACACTCAGGACTTATAAAAATATTACAAAAATTCCCCTTTCATCACACCTTGTATTTTCCAGAAGTACAGATTTATGAACAGCCTCCACTAAGAGCCCCAAAATCAGGTTCAATACAGAAATAATTTTGCTCCCCTTTTGATGTTCAGGGATCTACCAAAATTGTAACTGCCATTTTTTTTTGGCATTGCAAACCCCAGTTCTTGCAATTCATTTTAATTACACGACTAGATGATGAGCAGCAGTCTCTCCCTCTCCCCAGTGATTCCCTATGTTTCTCAAAGATTGAAAATTATGTGAAATTTGAAAAAGGTTAATACAGCTCATTCTAGAGGACAGCACAATATTGTGTTTGAGAAATAAAAATTAAAAGTAAGTTAGATTCCTGTTCTGTATTTTGCCTTCCAAATAACGAAGGGATTCACAGCCAGAAGGTAGTGCTTATCTTTGTTATGAAGTATTATTTAATATAGGTTTATTTCACATGTAATTGCTTGAGCAAGTCACTAACTTAAGTAGGTACAATGTCTTAGCCCTCATTTCTTCAAAATTCCTTTCTGGATATTTCACTGAAGGAAGGATTTGGATTGCTCTCATATTTTACAAATTCTGCAAAACAGAGTTTTGGGGAAGTCTCTTGCCATTGATCCTTGGTACCTGCTTATCACCTGGTGGGTGGTTTTTTGTTTTTGTTTGTTTGGTTGGTTAGGGAGCTTTTTCAACATAGATGTAAAATGCACTATAGTTGGTAACAATGAAAGTAATAAAAATACAATGTAAAGTAAACTTTTTGTTTTATTTACTTATTGTAAATCACTAAATCACTGTATTTGATGGACTCAGAAATGTAAAATGGTCATTTATATTGAGATACATTAAAACTATTCTATAGTGCTTACACTATTAGCTAAAAATTTATCCTTAATTCTGGAATAGGGTATTTTGTTGTTTTTAACATCATTAAATGCATTTGTAATATTTTATTTTGCATTTTTATTTTACTTGTTTTCATTTTAGGAGTAATATGAATAGCTCTGTTTGGAATATGAATTCCTATAGTGAGTATATATGTTTACAGAGTTTCATATTACTGATTCAGACAATATATGACATTACAAACATGGGAGATAAAGGTTATAATGATTGCAAAGTGATGTGGTAAATATTAGAATTACAGACGCCCATGCAGCTCTCTGATCAGGCCAACATTAAGCAACAGCATCTTCCCCAGCAGGTGTATTAAACAATATAGCCAGTTCTCCTTCCATAGAAGCCTGAGGCACGACCAGTGTGATAAAGAGGAGAATTTGACCAATGAAGTAGAAATTATTAAGAGAACAATGACTGCATAAAATTACAAACCAGACTCTGGCCTTCTTTGTCACAACTATTGTTGGTCGGGAATTTTTCAGTGCAATAGATTTTCATCAGAAAATGCTGATTAGTTGAAACTGAAACTTTTTGCAGAAATAACTTGACTATAATAAAAGTTTCCTTGTGATGAGAGTCCCTTAATCACTCAGGCTTTGTCTAGACTTCAGAGTTTTTCCCGGATACCACAGATATCTCGGAAAAACTCTTCGGCATCCAGGAAACGTGTCCGCTTTTTCAGAACAGTATTCCTCATTGTATGAGGAAGAAGGCTCTTCCAAAAGAGGAGGTTTTTCTGACATTTGGCCCTGTGCAGAAAGGCCAAATGTTGGAAAAGCCTCCTCTGAAAAAACAAGTGGAAAAAGGTACCCAAATGTAACCTGCAATTTGCGTATTTTTTTCCAAATCTCCTTCTCCCCCTCCCCCCGCAGTGTAGACATAGTCTCAGCTATTGCCTATTCTGGTGCTCTGTCTCTCCCTCTCAACCTGAAATTCCATGCTGGATCATGAATCAGGTAGAAAAAATGTGAAATCTTAGAATTTTTTTCAGGCATTAAAAACTTTTTCTCCCCCATTGTACTCACACCCCATTAAATAATTCTCAAGGAAAGAGGAACCAGTATGAAAAGATTTATCAACAGATATAAAATCCATGCAGAGACTCTTCATGTCCTGTTCTGACCCATAATTCCACAATTTAGCAACATTTGGTGTTGTGTTGCTCAGACATAGAATCATTTGGACGGTGTTTGATAAAATAATATTTAAAGTAATTTTAATCAATTTCTTTAGAAATCAATGTCCAATTTTCTGCTTTCTAGGAGGGAGGCCGCATGGAATCAATATTTCCCCATTGCTAAACCAACTCAGCTTCATTATCTAGTGTGCAGATGTTAATTAAAGTACAGTATAAGAGTTCCATCAAAATCTTAAGGGAAATGGTCTCTTTATTTCTGAAAGTCCTAGCCTCTTACCATGGGGAAATCCATAATTTAGCATTCTAAATTAACAGGAGTTAGAGGTATGTCATCTGAATTTTAATAACACCATTGATTAAAATCTCATTTTTAATTAAAATAAAAGGTGAAGGAACATTTTCCTATCTGCTGATTAATTGGGACCAAATTAATTGTTCCTGCTGAAATATTTAAGAAATCCAACAAAGAATCCTTTGGAATATATTTATGATATGGAAAAAATTCATTTTATGAACCTACAGTAAATATAACAATAATTGATGCAGACTCCATTTATGCATCTTGATACAATCTGAGAGGGAAAATAAAATTATCTTAGCAAATATATATTGTAACTAGTCAATAAATATAGGTGAAAAATCTCTACCCATATAGCTGGGAGAAAACATTCTCTTCTGGCATCGAGAATTCAATTCTGGCTTTTTAAACTTGTTTGTATATAAATTCAGCAATGCTATGTATATTAATATAAGATTTCTCCATCATGAAGTAGAACCCACTTAAAAGCACACCCGACTGAAAAAATACAGCAGTTAGAGACAAAAATTTGGCCTATTTTATGTAAGCCTATTGAAGGTGAAGAAAAGGGAGCAGGGATTCTCACCATTTCAGCACACCCTACACAGGTCTTGATACCAACAGGCTTAAAGAGGGAGGAGAGATTCATAGACATGTAGATTCAAGACCAGAGAGGACCATCATGATCATCTAGTCTGACCTCCTGCTTAACACGGGCTGTAAATTTCACCCAGTGATTCCTGCATTGAGCTGGATCTTATGTTTCAGCTACAAAATATCTTTTAGAAACTCTTTCAGTCTCGATTTAAAGACTTCAGATGATGAAGGATCTTCCACACTCTTGGAGAAAGTTGCAATAGCTCATTGTTGAAAATGCTCCTTATGCATTCCCTCTTATACACTGGATGCACTCCACTCCTTAAAAGACTATGCCCCCATTAATATATGGGGACATTAGTAGCATAATGTCAAATACCTAATACCACATGGCACCACTTACATCAGAGATGGGCAAATTCTGGTCTGTGGGCCAGATCCAGTGCTCAAGGTTAGTCCCTGGCGGGCCCCCACCACTATCTTTACCTGTGCTTTTGCAGGGATTGGAAGATTGCAGCTTTTGCTGTTCACGGCCAATGCAAACGGCAGGAAGCAGTGTCCCAGTCCATGCTGCTTCCCACCGCTTGCATTGGCCGCAAACAATGATCCATGCTCAATGAGAGCTGTGATTGTCCAATACCTGCAAAAGCACAGGTAAACATAGCAGTGGCAGCCCGCCAGGGACTAACCCTGTGAACTGCCATTTTTTATTGCCCCACCCCAACTTACATTGTACTGTTTATAAAATCAGTTTCAATTTTCTATTCATATGTATTGCCCTGAATGGATTAGTAATACATGATAGGTTTGTCATTTTCTGCATGTAATTCTGTGTCACCTGCTAGAAACATTGTGTTGCAGAATAGGGTCCTAAATGTGACACTTCTGCCTATGCGTGCTATTCGCCTGAGAAAAGGACTGAGCCCTATGTTAGGGAATGAGTCTTTTTTTTACATCTGCCTGCATATTATGCTGCACAGAGGGCATTTCAGAGAAAACAGATCTATCAGAACTGAGACAGTCCTTTTATTCTGAGAAACTTCTAGTCTTTCTTTTAACAAAACCTTAAGGTTTATTTTTATATACACACATACCTGCCAATATTCTGTTCTGGAACTCAGAGTACAGTGATACACCAGTTGATGTAGCTTAGGTATCCTCCTTTGTTATACTCTGATTTGGTGTTCCGTTCCGTTCTACCAGTATATGCTGCATTACAATACCATATACTAACTGTGTCAAGTGCAAAGTTTTTAAGTTTCATATTTTGCTTCCATGAACACATTTGTTCACAGAGGGTCTTATTTATCTCTATAGCTAATGAATTAGATTGTTTAATAAGAGACTTTTTGTCCCATCCTGATTTGATCTTATCGTTAAAGAGCCTGTACCCGCCCATAGAGACTGGCAGAGTGACGCAGACAACGGCCCAGAAGACCATCACTCCTTAGGGACCAGTAGACTACTATGTCATATTAGTGATGGAGATAATCCCCTTCTGTCACCAAGCTGCTCAATCTTTAGTCAAAGCCAGAGATTTAACTTGGACACAGACTCGGCCCCTTCCTCACCAAGCGCTCAACCTTTCATGACGTAAGAAAATATATTTTTAACTTTAATTTTTATTATATTTGTACAGTCTAGAACATATGACTCTTCCCATTTCTTAGATATGGTCATGGAATTTGCTCTAAACAGGGATGTTTCATAATATAATATAATTTGGCATGGTTAATTTGAAATACTACAAATATGATCTAACGTTTTCTAATGAGAGAAAAGTATAACATTAGCTGAGATCTCAGTTAATTATAGTTTAGTAATGACATTTTTAAAGATTAGTTCATAATGAGCCAAAAAAGTAAACACAGGATTTTTTTTTTTTAAAAAAAGGTTCTTAAAGGTCTAATTCAGAAAATTTCAATTGCAGTGGAATTACTGCATGAGTCATTCTTTGGAATTGGAAAGTAGTGTCACAAAACATCTGAATAGTCCTGTAAGTCCTTTTTGGAAATTCTAAGAATTAATTTAATGCTAGAATTGTTTTCTTTAAATCCTAAAAATAAAGTTTAGTCAATTATAAATAATCAAGCCTGTTTATTCATAAATGTAAAAAAAAATCACACATGAAATATCCTACAAAATAGATAAGCCTGTTATCAGTAAGGAAAGATTCTCCATTGCAACTCTAGAGTCCTTTAGAATGTAAGAAACTATAATACTGAAAAGGTGGTGTTTTTAATAATTTCTTGGTAATTTATGGTAACTCACTCTTTCATGAGCCCATCTTCTTTTTAAGAGACAAAGTTAAAATGGTACATTTATCAATAAAAAAACTTAAAAATAACATTTTAGTCCATCAAACCCAGTTTTGGCACATGGAGATTAGCCAGAACCATTTTCAGTACAGCTGGTTGAGAAATTTCTGAATGAATCATTTTCTATCAGAAAAAGCCATTTTGCCAAAATCTAATTTTTTTAGTGGGATTATGTTCATTTTGACAAAATTTTATTTTTTTAGATT
Organism: Pelodiscus sinensis; assembly: GCF_052426305.1. Taxonomy (NCBI): domain Eukaryota; kingdom Metazoa; phylum Chordata; order Testudines; family Trionychidae; genus Pelodiscus; species Pelodiscus sinensis. The sequence goes on along the minus strand of NC_143059.1, from coordinate 20,917,595 downwards.
ATAAGGATATTTGTGTTTTGTAAACTAAATTTAATATTTCCTTTATTACATTATAAATTGTGTAGTATAAAACAATATAAATTATGCAATATTAAAACATCTAACTTTTAATGAAACTTTTTAATTTCATTTAAATGAAATGTTTTGATTTACTCATAATTTTTTTTTCTGAAATTTTGATTTAATTCTGAGTTGGAACAAAATAAAGTTTGAAATGTTAGAATTCCTTGTGGATTGGAAATTCTGAGTTGTGACCAGCTCTGATTTTCAATACAGGCAGTCCCCGGGTTACGTACAAGATAGGGACTGTAGGTTTGTTCTTAAGTTGAATTTGTATGTAAGTCGGAACTGGTACATATTGTAGGGGAAACTCTAGCCAAACATTTCTCCAGAGCTCAGTTTTATTCTCCCACACCTCACTTCCCTCAGTCCTTTATTCCCAAGTGGAGGTGTCTGCTGAGAAAAGCTGCTCCGCCTCTCCCTGGTCTGCTGGGGGGGCGCTAGCTTCGCGTCTCCCTGGTCTGCTGGGGGGAAGCAGCTAGTGCGGGGTTGCCTCACCCCATTTGTAAGTAGGGATCCGATGTAAGTCAGATCCATGTAACCCGGGGACTGCCTGTACTACATTTATACAAGTTGGTAGCAGTAGATAATGATAATCTACAGAAATCATGATAGGCTGCATACTGGTCTGTTTCGGGAAGAAGATATCTTTCAGAAAAAAAGCTTCTTTGTCATAGAAAATAATTACCAATGCCAGAAAACCCCCCTCTGTTTTTTCAATTTACTTTCGGAAGAATGCGATTGCAGTGTGGACATAACTCAAGTTTTGTCGGAAAACCAGCCAGAGAGTTATCCAGAGAGTTCCACAGGTTGACTGTGAAAAAACATTTTTTTTGTTTGTTTTACATCTGCTGCCCATAAATTTAATTGGGTCATCTTCTTGTGTTATGTTAGTGAAGGAATGAATAACATTTTCTTATTCTATTTGTCCACACCATTCATGATTTTCTAGATCTCTAGCATATACCCCCACCCTTTAGTAATTTATTTTCCACGCTGCAAAGTCCCAGTTTTGTTAATCTCTCCTCATATGGAAGCTGTTCCTTATTCCTAATCATTTTGGTTGCCCTTCTCTGTACCTTTTCCAAATCCAATAAATCTTTTTTTAGATGGGGTGACCAGATCTACATACAGTATTCAAGATATAGGCATACAATTATTTTATATAGAGGCAATATGGTATTTTGTCTTATTATCTATTTCTTTCCTAATGATTCCCAATATTCGGTTAGCTTTTTAGTTTTCAAACTGCCACTGCACTTTGAGCAGATATTTTCAGGGAACTAGCCACAAGGATTCCAAGATCTCTTTCTTGAGTGGGAACAACTATTTTGTATCTATGGTTAGGATTATATTTTTCCATGTGCATTACTTTGCATTTATCAGCACTGATTTCCAACTGCCTTTGTGTTGCCCAGTCAGACAGTTTGGTGAGACCCCTTTGTAACTTTTACATTCAGCTGTGGATTAGTCACTGTTTACCTCTTTTTTAAGAACATTTATAAGGTTAACAACAGTGATCTAAATGTAGATCCCTGCAGCACAACATTTTTCCTTCCTATCTTTTAAGTGGAGTACCTGGCAATGTTTTCATGATGATCTTTCAATTATATGAATAACCAGCCCTTATTCTTAATCATCCTGCCCCTTCCTCTTCTTACAACAAACTCTCTGCTCCAAAGGCAAAGCTGCAAGCAGCCCAATTTTTTGCATTTGAGAGCTGCCTCTAGAGTCAAGGCTTTGGGCTTTAAGCAGACCCCAATCATGAAATCCAGGGGTTCAAAGGTGGAAAGGCCCCTTAGATACCTCAAAGAGCTTTTCCTGCTGGGCTTTCTCCAATGCATTCACATACCTTTTGTAATTTTTCTTTTTCAGAATTGGATGCAATACTCCAGATGAAGTGTCACCAGTGCTGATTAAAGGAGAATAATTACTTACCTAGGGTATGTCTACACTGCCACCCTAGTTCGAACTAGGGTGGCTAATGTAGGCATTCGAAGTTGCAAATGAAGCCTGGGATTTAAATATCCCGGGTTTCATTCTCATCTTGACGAGCGCCGCCATTTTTAAATCCCCGTTAGTGCGGACTCCATGCCTGCGGCTACTCGCGGCACGGAGTAGGTAGTTCGAATTAGGCTCTCTAATTCGAACTACCGGTACACCTCGTTCCATGAGGAGTAACGGTAGTTCGAATTAGAGAGCCTAATTCAAACTACCTACTCCGTGCCGCATGTAGCCGTGGGCACGGAGTCCGCACTAACGGGGATTTAAAAATGGCGGCGCTCGTCAAGATGCAAATGAAGCCTGGGATATTTAAATCCCGGGCTTCATTTGCAACTTCAAATGCCTACATTAGCCACCCTAGTTCGAACTAAGGTGGCAGTGTAGACATACCCCTAGATCTGCTAGCAATGTTCCTAGTAATGCATCCCAATATGTCATTAGTCTTCTTGGCTGCAAGGGTTCACTGACTCATATCCAGCTTCTCATCCACAGTGATCCCCAGGTCCCTTTCTGCCAAACTGCTGCTTAGCCAGTCAGTCCCCAGCCTGTAACAATGCTTGGGATTCTTCCGTCCCAAGTGCAGGACTCTTTGCCTGTTCTTGTTGAACCTCATCAGATTTCTTTCCACCCAATCCTCCAATTTGTCCTGGTCACTCTGGACTCTATCTCTGCCCTCCAGCATATCTATTTCTCCCTCTAGTTTAACATCATCCACGAACTTGCTGAGGATGCAATCCATCCTCTCATCCAGGTTATTAATAAAGAGACCCTAGAACTGATCCTTGGGGCACCCCACTTGAAACTGATTGCCAGCCAGACTATCAAGCTATTGATCACTACCTGCTGAGCCTGACAATCTAACCAGCTTTCAATCCACTTTACAGTCCATTTATCCAATACATACTTCCTTAGCTTGCTGGCAAGAATACTGTGGGAGACCGTAACGAAAGCTTTGCTAAAGTCAAGGTATATCACATCCACTGACTTTCCCATGTCCACAGAGCCAGCTACCTCATTATAAAATCAGTTTGGTCAGGCATGACTTTTCCTTGGTGAATTCCTGGTCACTTTCCTCTCTTCCAAGTGCTTCAAAATGGATTTCTTGAGGCTCCCCTCCATGATTTTTCCAGGGACTGAGGTGAGGCTGACTGGTCTGTAGTTCCCTGGATTGTCCTTTGTCCCTTTTTTAAAGATGGTCATGGCCTTTGCCTTTTTCCAATCATCCTGAACATCCCCTGATATCCACAAGTTTTCAAAGATAATGACCAATGGTTCTGCAATCTCAACAGCCAACTTCCCCAGCACCCTCAGATGCATTAGGTCCATCACCAAGGATTTGTGTATGCCCAGCTTTTCAAAAGAATTCTTCATCTGTTCTTTCTCCACCGAGGGCTGCCTACCTCCTTCCCATACTGCATTGCCTAGTGCAGTAGTCTAGGAGCTGACTTTGTCTGTGGAGACAGAGGCAACAAAAGGATTGAGTACTTCAGCTTTTCTCACATCATCTGTCACTAGGTTACCTCCCTTATCGAGTAAGGGACTCACACCCTTCCTGATCACCCTCTTATTGCTAACATGCCTGTAGAAACCTTTCTTGTTACACTTCACAGCCCTTGCTAGCTGCAATTCCAATTGTGCTTTTGCCCTCCTGATTACATCCCTGCATGCTTGAGCAATATATTTATACTCCTCCCTAGTCATCTGTCCAGGCTTCCACTTCTTGTGAGCTTCCTTTTTGTGTTTAAGCTCACCAAGGATGCCCCCGGTAAGCCAATCTGGTCGCTTACCATATTTGCTTCTCTTGCTGCACATTGGGATGGTTTCTTCCTGTGCCTTCCATAAGGCTTCCTTAAAATACTGCCAGCTCTCCTGGACACCTTTTCCCCTCATGTAAGCATCCCAGGGAATCCTGCCCATCAGTTCTCTGCGGGAGTCAAAGTCTGCTTTTCTGAAGTCCAGGGTGTGTATTTTGCTACTCTCCTTTCTTCCTTTTGTCAGGATCCTGAAATCAACTATCTCATGATCACTGCTTGCCAGGTTGTCACCCACCTCTACTTCCCCTACTAGTTCATCCCTGTTTGTGAGCAGCAGGTCAAGCTGTGCCTGGCCTCTGGTCAGTTCCTTTAGCACTTGTACCAAGAAGTTATCCCCAACATTCTCCAAAAACTTCCTGGATTGTCTGTATACTGCTGTATTGGTCAGAGTGATTGAAGGCCCTTATGAAAACCAGGTCCAGTCATCTGGAAGCTTCTCTTAGTTGTATGAAGAAATCCTCATTTACCTCATCCACCTGATCTGGTGGTTATAGCAGACACCAACCACAACATCACGCTTGCTTCTCCCATCTCTAAACTTAACCGAAAAATTCTCAACGGGCTTTTCTCTGATTTTATACTGAAGCTCTGAGCAATCACACTGATCTCTTACATTCAGAGCAACTTCTTCACCTTTTCTCCACCTATCCTTTCTGAACAGTTTATACCCTTCCATGACGGTGTTCCAATCATGTGAGTCAGCCCACCAAGTCTCCATTATTCCAGTGACATCATAGTTCTTTGCCTGTGCCAGGACTTGCAATTCTTCCTGTTTGTTTCCCAGGCTTCTTGTGTTCGTACACAGACACCTTAGATAACTAGCTGATTGCCTGACCTTCTTAGTACGAATAGGGTGTACCTGCCCATTAGACCTTCTTCCTTGTGTTTCTTCCTGTATCCCACTTCCCCACTTAGTTCAGGGCTTAGGTCACCATCCCCTAATGAACCTAGCTAAAAGTCCTCCTCACTAGGTCTGCAAGCCTGCCTTAAAGATGTTCTTCCCTAACTTTGTTTGGTGGATCCCATCTCTTCCTGGCAATCCTTGTGCCCGGAACAGCATCCCATGGTCAAAGAACCCAAAGTCCTCTCTCCAACAGCACCTTCACAAACATGAATGTACTTCCAAAATTTGATGATCTCTACCTGGACCTTTTCCTTCAAACAGGGAAGATGGACAAGAACACAACTTCTGCCTCAAACTCTTTGATCCTTCTTTCCAGCACCACAAAATCTGCAGTGACCTACTTAAGGTCATTCTTGACAGTATCATTGGCTCCTACATGGAGAAGAGGTAGTGGTCTGAAAGCTTGATCAGTCTCGGAAGACTCTCAATCACATCCTGAATTCTAGCTCCAGGCAAGCAGCACACTTCTCAAGTTTCTCAGTCTGGACAGCAGATGGATGACTCCGTTCCCCTTAGGAGGGAGTTCCCAAACAACACCAGCCATCTCCTTCTTTTGAGAGTGGTGTTCATGGAACTCCTATCCCTAGGACTGTGCATCCCATGCCTTCTGGTAGATGGAGTCTCCCTATGGTCCCTTCCCTCAGAGTTGTCTGCCAAAGCATTCTCCACCATAGTATCTGTGCAGAAAGCCTGAAAGTGATTACTTACTTTTATCTGGATTGGGTAAACCTGAATTGCCTTTCTTCTCCTGGAGGTCACATGCTGCTAATTTTCTTCCCTGTTCTGCATGACTCTCCCTGGTTCTTCTGCAACCAGTACTTGCAGTATTGAATGCTGCCTTCTATCCAGAAAATCTTCATCTTCTCTGCTGGAACTCGGGGTGATACTTGGGTCTCTAGTCCTTTAACCTTCTCTTCCAATATGGAGACTAGCTTGCACTTTTACAGATGTATTCTCTTCTGTGCTCTGGGAGGAAGACAAACAGCACATCCTGTACAGGTCACAACAGCTGATCTCTCACTATCCATACTGTCTTCCTTCTGAGAGACTCCTCAGTTGTTGTATTGATCGTACCCTGAAGCTTGAAGGCGAGAAGAAAGAGAAGCAAAAAAAAAAGGGGGGGGGGGAAACCTCACCAATCTCTGTGGGGCTCCTGCAAGGTACAGTCCCAGGCAAACTCCCTCTGTTCACTAAGTTTGCTCTGGCTAGCTTTTTTATAAGGCTGCTTTCTTGAAGCAGGTGACCTTCTCAAAGTCTTGTCTCCAATCCTATCAGCCCCTCAAAGTCCACCTGGACTAAAGCTCTCCCAATTCACACTTTTCAAATGGTCACTCTTTTCCAATAGCCAAACACATAGTCAAACAGTCCCTGCAACCAGCACCAGTCAAAGGGTCACAGACAGACAGGCATTTGGATACTCACCCCACCAGCTCACAGCGCAGCCCCCTACTGTCACAAATGAAGTGCCATTTCTTGTTCCCATTGTGCATGTTGCATCATATCTTACTGCACAAATAATTTGATCAAATTCAGTAGAATCACTCAAGGAATAGGTCGCTGTTGCTAAGTTTGAGCCAAGGTATCAAATCTGGCTCTTTAGGTGGGGTTTTCAAAAGTGAGATCAATGTGTAATCCTTTTAAGAATCCCACAATTAATGACAAAGTAAGGTAGGAAAGGTGAGAGTTCCCTACTAAACATTATACCATCTTCAAAGAAAAACAGATATTTCACACATTTACTCCATGAAATAGATATTTCAGCCATTTCTCTTTGTGTCTACCTGTAATAGAAACATCTGTAAAAGCTGGAGTTCTAACACAATCTACATGTGATTTAAAATAAAGATGGCTCTGTGTGGCTATAGTTCTGATTTCACGGCATGAGGTCAGAAGTGTTAGTTGCACTAATATGATTTTATTACTTCTGCTTTGCAGGCCAAGAAGCTCTTCCAGGTGTAATTGTGAGGACTGCAAAGAACCCCAGACAGTAATGCAACTTAGCAAACATCTTCAAAGTCTCAAGAGGAAGATCAGGAAGTTTGAAGAAAAGTTTGAACAAGAAAAAAAATATCGGGTAAGAAAGCAGAGAAATAAAATGGGATGAGTGCTACAGAAGGATTCCATGTATTTATTATGGTCCTTAAAGGCGTAGAACTGCTTCTAGCAAAATAATAGAAAAAAATCATATCTTAATGATTACAGGCCATAATTGTGAAGCTTCATTTGAGTTACCTTCATTGGGCAGTATCCATCAATCAGAATGTGTGATGATAAAATGTAATTACTTTAAAATATCCTGAAAACGTGTGTGACTAGGTAGGTAGATGGCCAACTTTGGGATTGGAATAACACTCATGCACACTAGCTGGCAAACACAAATAAACACAGAGGCAACCTTGGAAATAATAAAAATGAAAACAATTTGCACCTATCCCTTTTTTGTGGATACTTGAGTAGTATTGGGAAAAAACACTGCTCTGGGAAGCAGAAGAGGGTAACAAGAGCAGTAGTCTGTAGATTAGCTCAGCTACTTTAATAATACTTTTCTGATCTCCAGGAGGGTAAAGGAAGAAAACACATGGCAATCACACAGATAATAGTTCTGTCAATGGGTATATTATTTTAATCATCAGGATCAGTCCTGAAGAGTATGGCGGTGATCACATCACTGACCTCCGGGAGGGTTGGGTAAGCAAGCAGTCCTTCAGGATACAGAGAGGTGTCCATCTTAGTGACCTCACAAAGACCTGGGATACATGAGCAGTGCTACTGGATACAGGGTGTGACTCAATAGGTCACCTTGCCTGGTACAGAGAGGGGAGCATTGAGTGTGTGACCTTAAGACTCAGTCAAGTGGGAGGAGAGTGAATGAGTCTTCTGGTCAGATACAGCAGAGGAAGCAGTTAAGTCACTATATGACTTTTTTTAGATACAGGCTTGAGGCAGATGAACTAGGCAAGTAGCAAGGCTTGCAGCATTTCCCCTGCTTTGCCCCACTCAACACTCCCACAAAGCCTTTCCCTTTTACATACTGTTTATATTTTTGAGGGCATTTGGTCTTTTAAAAAAAATCTGTTTTGATTCTGTGCATCTGCTACTGTGCAGTAAATGCTGATAGGAAGCAAGAAAGGGAGGAGATGAAGGTGGTGAGAGACATAGGCAATGAGTTATATGGGCCCGTGGTGACCATGCTCCACCAATATTCAAGAATATGGGCCTAGCTCCACCACTGTTTGCCTTCTACTTTCAGAGATGGAGGATGGAGTGGGGCAGCTCTCCTAGGCCCTGCACTTTGGAGGCCCCCATGCTTCAGCGGAATTTGGGGTTCAGGGTGACCAGGGAATTAGTACTGAGCCTGGAGCTGGCAGCAGAGAAAGACCTGGCTCAGCACACCCTCCTCCACTGGTTCCTGGCATCACTCACAGGAGGGGCAGAGGCTGGAAAGAGGCAAGGTGGGGTTGGGATTTTGGGGGAAGGAGTAGAGTGGGGGCAGAGCAGAGTAGGGGGGCAGGTTCTGCCTGCTTCTGGTGCCAAGCCCCCTGCTTTGTGCCCAGACTGCTCTGTTAGGGCATACTGTTGTGATCAGCCTGCCCTTCTCATCGTTAAATGGGAGATGGTCCTGAATAGATCCTGATAAATACCAATAAGGTCCTGGGAGGGGATCTTTGGCTAGAAATGTTGACAGAAACATCTCTAGTGGAGGAGAGGGGCTAGAGGGATAAGTTACAGGTCTGTTCTTTTTTGCATGAGGGAAATCAGTATGTCTCATCATTTGCTATGATTTTCATTAACATACAATCTTTGTTCTGGAACATTTTGTATTTTAAATTAGCTATTTCTTTACTGGATATGTATATCAGGAGTGTTGTAAGAATTCCTGCTACATCAAGCAGAAGTTTGGTTTTCCACAAACAAGCTCATGCCCATATTGAACCTTATGCATATGAATCGGTCCACTTAGGGCAGAAGAAAAGGAATAGTCCCATCATCAGTTCTTTTGTGTTTTCTCACATGCAGCCTTCACACGGTGATAAAACTTCCAATCCTGAAGTCCTGAAATGGATGAATGATTTGGCTAAAGGTCGCAAACAACTCAAAGGTATCTAGGAGTATATAGTTTAATTTTTTTGCACGTTGGGAAATTTCAGAATACAGGTTGAATCTCTCTAGTCCAGCACTCTCTCCGTGGTCTGGCATGATTTTAGTTAGCTGGATGTTTAGTTATCATGGGCGGGCCCAAGTTTCCTGTGGTCACATAAAGTTTGTTTACAGTCACCAGTCCTGGCTCTCAGTGTTCTGTGCTGTTATTTCACTCTAATTTACCCCTAAATGTCATGTAAGGGCCCAGTAAGCAGTGGAAGTGTTGCTAATGCTGCTAGACATTATTGACCTCTGTGGTTTGGCAAATTCACTGGTTCGGCACCAATCCAGTCCCAAAGGTGCTGTACTGGAATATTTTTAAAGCAGTGCTAATGCAGTAGGAGCATTTTGGTATTTGCTTTCTGCTCTTTACCCCCTACTTCTATTTGCAAAGGCCTGGTATTAAGTCTCCTTAATGAGAGAAAGATGAAATGGCATGTCCAGTGCCAATGTCTCTCAGCCATGCTTGGGGAGTCAGTTCAACTGAAAAGGAGAGCGCTTAGTCATAACTATCAACAATCTTGCAAACACAGATACATTTTTAAATATTAGCCTCAAGGTTTGTTTGATGATTCAGCATTATTAACATACAGTATGTAATTGCAAAGCTAATGGTTTATTATAGTGATACCATTCACATTGCAATAGTAAACTGAGTTTGTTGAATTTACATTACAACATTCCATTTTATAGCACTTATTTGGTCATAAACTAGCCTCTGGGTTGAAATGTGATGTAATACCAAAGGTCAAATTTTGCCCTTGACAGCCTGTGGGTGGCTCCATTTATTAGAGTGGGGAACAACATGGCTGTGTCTAGACTGCATCCCTTTTCCGTAAAAGGGATGCAAATTAGACACATCGCAATTGCAAATGAAGCGGGGATTTAAATCCCCCCTGCTTCATTAGCATAAAAATGGCTTCCGCTTTTTTCCGGCTCGGAGCTTTGCCGGAAAAAAGTGCCAGTCTAGATGTGGATCTTTTGGAAAATAAAGACCCCTTATCCCTCATTATCCATTTTATGAGGGATAATGGATCTTTCAGAAAAGGCTTTATTTTCCGAAAGATCCATGTCTAGACTGGCGCTTTTTTCTGGCAAAGCTCTGAGCCAGAAAAAAACAGCAGCCATTATTATGCTAATGAAGCGGGGGGGATTTAAATCCCCACTTCATTTGCAATTGTGATGTGTCTAATTTGCATCCCTTTTACGGAAAAGGGATGCAGTCTAGACACAGCCCATATGTTTATCCAAGGAGAAAATGTAGTCACTCTTGATTTTTTTTAAATAACCACAAAATGCAAGCTATTTTTAATGTAGTAAAAGAATAATTTGTTTTAGATGCATTTTTGCCTTAAGTGAATCATAGTATAAGGTTTCAATACCATTAAATATATTTATAAAATGTAATTATTTAGGGTTGGATGAGATTTTGATATGTTCCCAGAGGATCTAGAAACTCAATTCCTATTGAAAATCGATAGGAGATGGGCTCCAATCTCATTTGAAAATCCCTCTCTTAACTTCAGCTGCATGGACAGAAAACATTTTAAAATAAAAATTTTAACAAAAGAAAATCAAAATAACTGTAAAATGGCCAAACTACATGAATAACTTGTAAATTGCCACTTGGAATTGATTATCTTTCAAAATAATAAAATCCAGTTTTCATACACATCAAAGGCTCAGATCCTGCAAATGCTGGAGCACATACTTAACATTAGTAGCATTGATTTCAGTGAGTGTTTGCATATTAGGTACTTTACAAAGGAAGAAAGCATCATTAGTGCTATTTTAGAAACAGGGAAACTAAGGCAGAGAGAGGTGAAGTGACTTGCCCAAGATCAATCAGTACACCAGTGGCAGATTCAGGCTCCAAAGGGCCAGTCCGCTGCCCTAACCATATTTCCCACTTTCCACATCCTTTGGTTTGCCCATGTTGTGCTTATTCAGGGCAGGAACAATATGGGTGTCTTTAAACCACCTTTATCCTCCCTCCCCAGGCTGGTCACCACTGTAGCATCATGTTACAATAAGATCATTGATGCCCTGTCCGATGCTGGAGGTTATTCTGGCTGTGAAGATCAACCAGGCATAGTGGCTGCCTGGCCTGTTTCCTTGTCCATGGTCACAAATGCTATTTCAGGGGCTTGAATAAGTGGTCGTGTGGGGTGCTGGCTGCTCTTCGCCTATGAGTGGTGGGTAACACCCTCCCTGCCCCACCCTTTCCAACCAAGCCCCCCCACTGTGGTTGCTGCTAGCCCCTGCCCAGCCTCCACCCCCATCCCCCATTGTGGCTGTTGGACCTTGCCCCCTGCCCCAGGGTAGTGCCCGCAGTCTGGGAAAGTGCGACTCCAGCCTCCCACAGCCCTGAAACTCTGGAGAGCCAGCAGGTGGCATGGACACAGCCTCCCCTCGCCCTGGAGTGCCAGGCAGGGAAGCCAGGAGACACAGCCACAGCTTTCCCAGGCTGTGCCTGCTGGCGAGACCCCCAGCCATGAACCTCCCCACACTCTGCAGCCAAGCTGACAGCTCAGTGCTCGGTGGGGAAAGTGGCCCCGGTGCTAGGACAGGTGGCATGGTCCCCAGTCTGCCTGCCCCAGCCTCTGGCATGAGACCAGCAGGCTGGAGGAGGGAGCCTGAAGGAGTCTGGTGGAGCATGGGCAGGGCAAGTAGAGGCTGTCTATAATACCAGCCCACCCATGTCTATGCCACCTGGCAACTTCTGCTGTTCATGCTGCTCCTGATTCTTGCTTGCTTGAGTGAATGTGTCAGTTAGGGGCAGGGGATTAAAAATGCAAGTTAAAAATGATTAATTTCATAAATGGTTGCGATATGTCAACAAACCAATGCAAGGAGCCAGTGTGTTTTTTTAATATAACAGGAACCCTTCTAACAAATATGTATTAAAAACTCATTTGCCAAGTAACTTGCTTTTTTGGAACAGAGCTTAAACTCAAAATGTCAGAAGAGCACAACTGTACCCCTCAAGCACCCCAAAGAATTGTGCAGCATGAGAGCACTGTCACGTATACGGAGACTAAAAAGCAGGAAGCAGGAAGTACTGAACTAAATCCGTCCATTGAAGAAACAATGGATATTGTATTGAAGCAATTAAAGGAGAAAAGACAACAGCTTAACCTCCCCGAGACAATAAAGGTATGTCTGTTGCTTGTAGAATAATCACATCTGGGGACAATGCATTTTTGCACTAAGATCACTGAGCTTAGCACACTTTTTCTGGAATGGGATTCTAGGGAGAGTTGCGAGGACAAAGAAGGGCTCAATTTACAAAGAAACTTATTCGTGTGGTGATGCTCAGCAGTACCAGACCTATTTTTTAGACACATATATGGTTACGTCTACACTGCAGGCTTTTTGTGCAAGAACTGTTTTGCACAAGAGTTCTTCTGCAAAAGGTCTTCCACAAGATCATGTCCACACTGCCATATGCTTTTGCGCAAGAGATGTGCTTTTCCGAAAGAGTGTCCATGGCAGTGTGGATGCTCTCTTGTGCAAGAAAGCTCTGGTGGCCATTTTAGCTATAGGGCTTTCTTGCGCAAGAAAATCATGTTGCCTGTCCACACTGCCTTCTTGTGGAAGAGCTCTTGTGCAAGAGAGCTTATTCCTCGTAGGGAGAGGAATAACTTCTGGAGGAAGCCCTGTTTTCTGACACTGTACTGTAAATTTACTTGTGCAAGAACGTGTGTACAGTGTGGACACCTGGCAAGCTTTTGCGCAAGAATGTAGCTCTTGGGTCTGTCTAGACTACAGGGTTTTTTCGAAAAAAGTGGCCTTATTTCGAAAAAACTTCCCCTGCATCTAGACTGCTGCCGCATTTTTTCGAAAGTAAATCGAAAGAACATGGCAGTTTTTTTGCAGCGGAAAACCTTGTTTTACGAGGAATAACACCTTTTTTCGAAAGTGCTCTTTTGAAAAAAGGTGCTATGTAATGCAAACTGTGCTTTTTCAAAAGAGAGAATCCAGACTGCTTGGGTGCTCTCTTTTGAAAAAGCAGCTTGCTTTTTCGAAAGTATAGGTTGTAGTCTAGATGCTCTTTTTCGAAAAAGCCTCTTTTGAAAGAGGCTTGCAGTGTAGACATAGCCCTAGAGAATCACTGGCTGGGATTTCAACTCACGAGTCAGGTGCCTGGGCTTCCTACACAATGAAGGGAGAGAGGGGACACCTCAAAATGGAATTCACATGAACCAGCTTGGTAGGCTGCTCATGCCCAAATGAAACAGTGGGAGATGCAAAGTGTGTATGGTAAGCCCCACCCCTCTCAGAGAGGAAAGCATGGAAATTAAGGCTGCACAGAGGATTTTCCTTCAGCATGAGATTCCCAGATGACTCCCCTCCCTTGGTGTTAGGCATGTATATTATTTTGGAGGGAGGAGAAGGCAAGTGGGAGATGCAATCTCCCTCCCAACTCTTAGCCCAGTGGTAAGAATACTCACCTGGAATGTGGGAGACCCCTACTTTAAAACTCCCATCTGCCTGAGAGGAGAAGGAATATGAACTGGGATCTACTATGTAACATCTTCTCTAATTCCATTAGCCTGATGAATAGGACTTTGAATAAGTTCTGAATTGAGTATAATAGTCTCTTTTATCCCTTTCATTGATGTGTTCTGTGTCCGGTGCATTTGTGTCATTGGGTTTCATGGATTTGAGTGGTGTAGTAAATCAGAAATACCAGTGTCTATTTCATGGTTGCAGTCTGCTAGACTCTAGCTGTTGCGATTCCAATGAGGATTGTTCACCTAGGTCGTGAGGAGGAAGTTGCTGCTGTAACCTGGACTATTGATATAACTTCAACTGATTAGCATGCTGTTACCCTTGCCTCTAGTTAGTCTAATTTTGTATACTGCTGAACTGAGTTTATCGATGGAGCCAAGCCTTCCGAATCACCGATTACACAGACCATGCTCTGGTGCTTTGATAACAACATTAATTGGTCACCAACCTCCCGAGTATTCTCTCTCAGGTTAGTGTCAAAGTAGGCCTTTGCCTTGTGTCTGGATTTCCACAGTCTATCAATTATTTGCAAATGGACCTGATTTAAATGTTCTCACAGATTCTTCAAGTTGGCATCAATTTTTATTCCCTTCAGTTGAGTGCCACTGGCATGCCAAATTAGGTGTTCAGGTATTCAGATCATTCAACCTGTCATTGCCTCAAAGGGTGTTTTATAAGTAGAAGCAGCTGGTGTTACTCTCAATGCCAGAAGAATCGGAGATCTGAGAGTATCCTAGGTTAGACCTGTTGGCATCAACCAGTTTCCTCAGCATAATTTTTATTGTCCAGTTGGATTATTGCACCATCCCAGATGGCTGTGGCATGTATTGGTATGTATTGGACATTAGTCTCTCTGGGTATGTCTACACTACAGCACTAATTTGAACTAACTTAATTCGAATTAGTTAATTCAAACTAAGCTAATTTGAATTAGTGCATCTAGACCTAAAAACTAATTCAAATTAGCATTTTGCTAATTCAAACTAGCATGTCCATATTGAGTGGACCCTGAACCAGGGTTAAGGATGGCTGGAAGCAGTGCCGGCAGGGCATCAGGTTAGGACTTAGAGCGTGGAGCTGCTGCCTCAGGCTAGCTAAGGGCTGTGATTAAAGGGACCCGACCCCCACCCCGGACAGACAGTTCTCAGGGTTTCCCGCTTGCTTGTCTAACTCGATGAGGGACAGCAAAGCAGTCCTGTCTTGGAGTGCCCTGAATGCCCACACTCGGCAAATCACAGCACTCGGACATCAGCCTGGCTGTACTTGCCACAGGCTGCCATCTGGGAGGTCAATCGGGGGCCTGTCAGGATCCCGGAGGCCCTGCAGGAGAGCTTCCACCCCGAGGAGCCCACAGAGACACCCCAGTTCTGATGTACAAAATAAAGGACACGTGTGTTCAAAAATAGAAACTCTCTTTATTTAACAAAACTGGGGGGGGGGGTGATTAACCTCTGGGGAGAAGGAGGTGGGAGAGGGAAAGAGAGGTGGAAGAGGGGAGAGGGAAACCTGGGAGGAGGGAGCTGGAAGAGGGAAGCCAGGGGAAGAAGGAGGAGGGGAAGTATAAAACTCCATATCTTCAGTACTGTGTACAGATGTGATCTCTTCACCTCAAAAAAGATATTTTGGCCTCAGAAAGGGTTCAGAAAAGGGCAACTATAATGATTAGGGGTTTGGAACAGGTCCCATATAAAGAGAGATGGGACTTTTCAGCTTAGAAAAGATGAGACTGAGGGGGGATATGATAGAGGTCTATAAAATCATGAGTGGTATGGAGAGGGTGAATAAAGAAAAGTTCTTCATTAGTTCCAATAATAGAAGGACTAGAGGACACCAAATGAAATTAATGGGTAGCAGGCTTAAAACTAATAAAAGAAAGTTCTTCTTCACACAGCGCATAGTCAACCTGTGGAACTCCTTGCCACAGGAGGCTGTGAAGGCTAGAACTAGAACAGAGTTTAAAGAGAAGTTAGATAAATTCATGGAAGTTGGGTCCATGGACTGCTATTAGCCCGGGGGTAGGAACGGTCTCCCTGGCCTCTGTTTGTGGAAGGCTGGAGATGGATGGCACGAGACATATCGCTTGGTCATTGTCTTCAGTCAATCCCCTCCAGGGTAGCTGGTGCTGACCACTGTCGGCAGATGGGCTACTGGGCTAGATGGACCTTTGGTCTGACCCAGTACGGCCATTCTTAAGTTCTTATGTTCTAAGCTCAGGGTCAGGGGTCTCACTCGACCACCTTGATTTTCATGCAAACCTGCTCCTGGTTCACATGTGGACTTTGGTGGCCAGGCTGGCAGCTATCCTGCCCCAGACTGCCACTTTCCTGTGCCTAGTGCAGAGGTCATGGACGTTGGAGGCCTCCCCCCAACCCTGGATGAGGTCCTCTTGTGGCCCCGGGCAGGCTCCTGGGAGCCACCACCTGGTCCCGGGAAGAGGCAGAGGGCTGGATGGCAGTGGGTGGCTGGCTCGTGCCGTGCCAGGTGCACGGTCTGCTGGCTGGGTGCTGGCAGGCTTGCACCTGGCATAGGCACCGTAGCCAGACCGTGCCCCTTTAAGGGCTCCAGGGCCGGGAGGGAGGCAGATGAGTTTCCCTAGTTGTGCCCAGAGTGGCCACCAGGGCAAGCTGGGAAGGGCTAGCCTCCCACTAGTTCGAATTAAGTGGCTACACAGCCCTTAATTCGAACTACTTAATTCGAACTAGGCGTTAGTACTCGTAGAATGAGGTTTACCTAGTTCAAATTAAGCTCTCCGCTAGTTTGAATTAAGTTCGAACTAGCGGTTTGCCTGTGTAGCGCCTATCAAAGTTAATTCGAACTAGTGGCTGTTAGTTCGAATTAACTTTGTAATGTAGACATACCCTTACAGATTTAAACTAACAGAATTAGCCAAGTGTTTTCTAACACTAAGACCTCCATAGAAACTTATAACCATCTCACCCTCAAACTGTTCTTATTCCAGATAAGTCTCCAAACCAGAGAAAATCCTTCTCTCTGGTGTCTTTGGTTCATCCTCTCAGGTGTGCCATGACAACCAAAGACAAAGAAAGTGCCAGCTCCCTATTGTTTTATAGATTCCACCTTTGGGCAGGAATTTTGTTTCTACATTCCACTCTTGCATGGAAAAATCACAGCTCGTCAGGCCCTACCTGTTGGGAGGTCACATGGCTTCCTAGGATCAACCACTGCTAAGACTAAAAGGACAAAAGAAGCTGTTTAGAATTGACCAGAACTTGAGGGAAACACTCTCGAGGGCTTGCCTTTGCACTCTTAAAACCACAAACCACAAACCACAAACCATTCCATACTCCAACTTTACACCCAAGAATGATGCATATACCAATATATGATAGACAGATCCAGTGGTTTATGACATTAAGATTGACAGGTTACATGAGGCAATTTGTCCCAAGTATCTTTGAGTTATGCATATTTGTGTCCATAAGTCCATTTCATAGAGCATGGGGGGGGAGGGGTCCATCACACTTTATTAATGACCTGGATGAGGGGATGGATTGCCCCCTCAGCAAGTTCATGGATGACACTAAGCTAGGGGGAGAGGTAGATACGCTGGAGGGCAGGGATAGGGTCCAGAGTGACCTGGACAAATTTGAGGATTGGCCAAAAGAAATCTGATGAAGCAGCCTCGGGCCAGATCTGGTGGCTTGGAGGACCAGGTTTGGCTACAGGCTGCATCTTGCTCTAAGGCATCTCCACATTGACATAAAGCAGTCCTCAATCTATTAAAATGTGATGTTCCTGGGTGTTTTCCAGGTACACATCATATATATAGTAGCCCAATGTCTGTGAGTATGTAAGGGTATGTCTACACTACCACCCTAGTTTGAACTAGGGTGGTTAATGTAGGCAACCGGAGTTGCAAATGAAGCCCGGGATTTGAATTTCCCAGGCTTCATTTGCATATTGCCGGGCTCCGCCATTTTTAAATGCCCGCTAGTTCGGACTCCGTGCCCGCGGCTACACGCGGCACGAACTAGGTAGTTCGGATTAGGCTTCCTATTCCGAACTACCGTTACTCCTCATGGAATGTGGAAAGTGGAACACAGCCCCGCCCCCTGGCCATGTACATCACCGCCCTGATCCCCTCCCTCGCGACAGCCTGGCTAAGCAGGCAGCACTCAGCCGAGCGCCACGGTGGGAGGGAAAGAGGAAGGGGGGCTGGGAGAGATGGAGGTGAGAGAGAGGCAGGAGGAGGAGGAGAAGAGAAAGGTGGAGTGAGAGGCAGGAGGGGGAGAAGAGAAAGAAAGAGACTGAGAGAGAGGCAGGAGGTGGAGGAAAGCTGAGTGGGGGGAGGCAGTAGGAGAAGAGAGAGAGAGAGAGAGAGAGAGACAGAGTGAGAGAGCTCAGGAGAAAAGACCTGAAAATCCCCTCTTATGACGGGCAAATTGGCTAGTCTGTAAATATTTGAGCAGAGACAGGCATATAAAAAACACAAGACTTCCAGCTCATTAATTCCAACATGTCTACAATAAGCTGCATTCTTGACATCTCCGACACTTATTAAACTACTGTGCGGGAAACAAGTTTCTCTTTTGTTTTAGTTGTGGTTCCCCATGACTGGGTCACATGGTGTCTAGTGTATGGCCCTGGAGGCTAAAATCAATAATACAATTAAAGATGGGATTGAACTAGAGAACTGAATTTTAAACTCTGAACTGGGACAGTTTGACCCTGAATATAAATAACATGACTTGTGCTCCAGGGGGCACATCGCATAGGACAGTGAACTAGTCATTTTGATCCCATTTTACAACAGTTAGAGCTGCATGATGTGTGGTTTGAATACATTATACGCCATTCTCAGAATACAGATTGTACCTCTGGCAGAACCACGTATGTTGCTGGACCATGGAGCCCAAGAGTAGGGAGGTCTGGCAACTTAGTGGGGGCCCTGTGGCAGGGGGCAGTGAGTCAGCAAGAGCCCCATGGCAGGGGGGTGGGTGGCACAGCAGACAGCTCCCAGTGGCTAGAGAGCACCAACCCTGGCAGCAGTGAGGTCAGCAGCAGCAGGGCCAGCCCGAGCTATTTTGGTGCCCCAGGTGCATGGCATCATCCCCGGGGCCCACGGCCTCACCTCCAGGCGCGGGCCCGCCCCCGGGACACGCGGCCCCGCCTCTGGGCACACGACGCATGCGCGGGCCCGCCCCTGGGACACGCAGCCCTGCCTCTGGGCACACGACGCATGCGCGGGCCCGCCCCGGGACACGCGGCCCCGCCTCTGGGCACACGACGCATGCGTGGGCCCGCCCCTGGGACACGCAGCCCTGCCTCTGGGCACACGACGCATGCGCGGGCCCGCCCCCGGGACACGCGGCCCCGCCTCTGGGCACACGACGCATGCGCGGGCCCGCCCCTGGGACACGCAGCCCTGCCTCTGGGCACACGACGCATGCGCGGGCCCGCCCCTGGGACACGCGGCCCCGCCTCTGGGCACACGACGCATGCGCGGGCCCGCCCCCGGGACACGCAGCCCTGCCTCTGGGCACATGACGCATGCGTGGGCCCGCCCCTGGGACACGCAGCCCTGCCTCTGGGCACACGACGCATGCGCGGGCCCGCCCCTGGGACACGCAGCCCTGCCTCTGGGCACACGACGCATGCGCGGGCCCGCCCCTGGGACACGCGGCCCCGCCTCTGGGCACACGACGCATGCGCGGGCCCGCCCCCGGGACACGCGGCCCCGCCTCTGGGCACATGACGCATGCGCGGGCCCGCCCCCGGGACACGCGGCCCCGCCTCTGGGCACATGACGCATGCGTGGGCCCGCCCCTGGGACACGCAGCCCTGCCTCTGGGCACACAACGCATGCGCGGGCCTGCACCCGGGATGTGTGGCCCCACCTCCAGGCACACGATGCATGCACGGGCCCACTCCCAGGGTGCATGGGTGGATGCACGGCGCATGCGCTGCCCCATTGGCCCGGCACCTGGCCATGCAGGGCCCTGTGGCCACGGGGGGAAGGGCGCTGCTGGCAGGTACTGTGGGGGTTAACATGGTGCCCACCCTGGATGGCTGCTGCAGCCCGCTGGGAGCCGGGCACCCCCCATAGGTTGGCACCCTGGGCAGCTACCTGGCTAGCCCACCCCTTAGTCCAGCCCTGAGTGTCAGCCACGGAGCTCCATTCCCAGCAGCTATGAGCTCTGGCCACAGCGGCAGTGGGGTCGGCGGCAGTCGTGGAGCTCCAGCTGTGGTGACAGCTAGGGAGCCCTGGCCCTGGGAAGTCCTGGCCAAGCCAGCGGGGTCTGGTGCGGCTGGTGCCAGAGCCCAGTGGTGGTGGAGGCAGAGCCCAAGCTTGTTGGCAGCAGAGCTAGGCACAGGACAGAAGCAGTCAGCAGTGGGGAGGGATGGGCATTGGGAAGCCAGTAATGGGGAACTTCCCTGGTCCTGCACATCCTCTTAGCCCCCTGCACCACCACCCATCAGCCACCTGTGGTAAATAGTACCCAGCTGGAGCCAGTGTTCCCAACCCTGCCCCCAGTCCTGAACCCCTCCTGCATCCCAAACCTCTTCCCTAGCCCTGAATCCCTCTGCACTCAAACTCTCTCCCAGAGCCTGCATCCAGAACCCCCTCCTGCACCTCAACTCCCTGCCCCAGGCTCAGCTCAGAACCCCTCCCACACTCCAAATGCTTTAGCTGAAGATCAAACTTGGCACCTGCTCAGGACAAAGCTTTCACTGATTTCAATGACAGCAGGAATAGGATCTTTTATATTAGTGTTTGGAAAAAGTACATTTTAAAACATAACTTCCTAGATCCTTGAGATGAAATATTGACTCATAATCTTATAAATAACTCTTTTAAATAGGATATGACAAAAAAGCAAATGGCTTTGGAAAAAATCAGTCTTCAGAAATGTCTGCTATATTTTGAGAGTGTTCATGGACGGCCTGTAAGTATACCATGGAAAGATAGGTAAATTTCAAATTATATTACATAGAATTTCTTTTAAGAAATACTTTTGAGATTTCATATTAAATATATTTAGATCACTCTTACACATTCAATGTTAGTGCAGTTGGTTCAAAGCATCCTTCAAATATAAATGTTCATTGATGGAAATGTTAAACTATGACAAAATTTTAATAAATATAATAACAAAGCCAGATTTTGATGACATTATATTGGTCTTCAATAGCAAAACACTGCAACCTTAATGGTAACAATACTCAAGGCCCTATTGTGATCTTCCATAATTTGCACCTTGACTTAGGTATGTTGTGGTTGAAGTAACACATAGTCTGACCTGTAATTTAGTATTGAAATGTATACGATATTAGAGCATTTAACATCATAGAAGAAAAGTTTTATAAGCCAGGACACAATGTTATGAGTTATCACTTACATTTTACTTTATTTATTGAAGATGCTAAGCCTGTACCTATGGCCAGAAACCTGCCAGAGCAGGCCAAGATACAGCAGAGCATGTGGTGAATTCGAAAGTTCCATAGAACATGAAGTCAGTGGAATTATTTGCATGCTTAACGTTATGCATTTTCCTAAACACTTTGCTTAACCAACATTAGTAGTTTAGAAAGCTTAACAGGATGTGGGATTGATGTCTCTGATATAACTAAAAATGATTAAATTTTTAGTTTCATGGTTTGGCATTTCTGATTTAACTACTTTAAAACAGTAAACACAAACTTATGTGCACTGGAGATAAATTTGCCTGAAGGGGTGGGCAGTTGAAATGTTGTGAGGATATATTACCATATTTTTTCATTTTCTTTCCTTTAAAGATACTTCCTAGATATGCAGTGGTCATTATTGGCAAGTTGTTACTGATCTAGTTACTACATAAAGGAATCTGAAACATTGTCCTATTCTCAGATGAGCAGTAGCCTTAGAACTGCATTATTGTAGTTACTATGGTTTAGTAATGCTTTCCAGAAGTTTCCTTTTTAATAGTAACAACCATATAATGAATTTTTAGGGTAACTGCCTTAAGATTGTGCTGATGAGATTTTTTCTGGACAGTTTTTCTATATTTAGCAATGGTATATGGCTTTAAAAATAATCATACTCTACTTAAGAGACTAAAAATCTCATACTTCAGTGCATGATCCATCAACATTCTATAATTGAAAGAAACTTATATAATTGCCCATTATAGAGGTTTTTTTTACCTCTTTAAAGCATCAGGTAACAGTCATTACTTAAGGCAGAGTAACAAATTAGATGGACTGCTCTTTTTAATGGGTATTGCAATTATACGTCCCTCTTTCTTTCCTGGTTATATATATGTATTTATAATACAATGAATATTATTGGCCAGATTCTCAACTGGAGTATATTTGTATTGTTCTGATTGGCTTATGAATATGAACATGTCTACCTCAAAGATGCTTTATGCAAAATGCATCATGTAACAACAATTTTAAAGTTACAGTCTACTAAAAGCGTATATCCTACTCTTGTGCATGATTCAGTCTTAGATATGAAGTTAGACATAAGGGCTGTGTCTACACTGGCACCCTTTTCCATAAAAGGGATGCTAATGAGACACTTTGAAATTGCAAATTCCGCAGGGGATTTAAATATCCCCCGCGGCATTTGCATGAACATGGCTGCCGCTTTTTTCTGGCTCGGGGTTTTGCCGGAGAAAAGCGCCAGTCTAGATGGGATCTTGCGGAAAATAAGCCCTTATTCAAGTAGGAATAAGGGATCTTCCGGAAAAGAGCTTATTTTCCGTAAGATCCCGTCTAGACTGGTGCTTTTCTCCGGCAAAACCCCGAGTCGGAAAAAAGCAGCAGCCATGTTCATGCGGGGATATTTAAATCCCCCGCGGAATTTGCAATTCCGAAGTGTCTCATTAGCATCCCTTTTACGGAAAAGAGTGCCAGTGTAGACACAGCCAAAAAGTGTGAATCCGGTTTTAATTCAAAATGTGCTAAGGAAGGCCATGAGGGATATTTTAGGAACATATAATGGCTCAGCACTCAAACCTGTAAGCCCAAACTGTGGTTAGTCCCAGAAAGACTCATGACATGCAACCTGGTACTGGAATCCGATCTGGATGTGGTATTTTTCCATAGGGATGAGGGGTCTTAACACAGGGTTCCTGCCCCGGGGAAAAATCTATTTACGAAATGGAAAGCTCTCAGATCTTTGTCTTCATCTAGTCTTTGAAACTGGCTCACCTACCCCAAGAAGATACACGTGAAGAAACTTAGCAACAAATAACTCTGAAAAAGATGTAGACCCAAGTCAGAATAAAGATCAACTGTGACTTGAAGCCTTTTACCTGAAATAAGAACAACTGTTTAGAGTAATCATTTGCATGTAATAAGCCCCTTAGTGGATTAGAACTAGTTGGCATCTTTTCTTTATTTTAATTTGGTGACTTATTTTGATTTGTTTTCACTTGCAACCACTTAAATCCTACTTATTATACTTAATAAAAACACAAGTTTATTATTAATCCCAGTGTAAATAATTGTTACCGGGGGGAGCAACCACTGTGCATATCTCTCTTACATTGATTAAGGTGGCTGATCTTATGAGCTTTCTCTGTGTGAAACTTTTACACAGGGTCAGACAGATTTATTTATGGTTTTAGTCCTCTTTGGAGGTCTGTGTTCTGGAGTGCTGAACCATTAGAGATGAGCCCTCCTATAACAGCTGATTCAATGTCTGTGTTGCTCTGTTTGGGGGGGGTGTCATGGTAACCCCAACTCTATGCTCTACCTGGGAAGGAGCAAAGCTTCTGGCTCAACAGGGCAGAGTGGTGGGGAGTCCCAGAGGATACACATCAGTGGCTTGATCAGCATATTGGGGAAAAACTGTAAGGGGATTTCTGTGATCCAACCCCTCACAGTTAAGCAAGGTAGTGTGCACAGCTGGTTGCTCTGGGTGCTAGTAATTTTAAGTGTGTTCTAAAAGTGGTTTTTGGAAGACAGACAAAATAGTTACTGGTTTGTTATTTTCTGTTTGCTTATTTCGGGTAAGGGAAATACAGACAGGAGAATCAGCAAAATGAATGGGACTGAGGCTCAGAAGAAACTGGAACTTCAAGAGGGCAAGTGGCAGAGAGGGAGGAAGGACATAAAAACAAATGGAATTAGGGAGATTAAAATGGAATTACAAACTGCCAGGGTAAAGGCTGCCCATGAGGAAGCTATGGAAGCCCAGAGGTTAGCCCTGGAGCTGAAGGAGAAAGAAGAGGAACCACTAAAAGCTGCTCATCAAAGAGCTCTGGAACTGAGAGAACTTGAAAAAGACAAAGAGACAGCCCAAAAAGAGGGAAAAAGGGATGAACTGGCTGTACTGTGCTGGACTGGGAGAGTCAGCATCTCAATGCAGCAGGATTCACCTCTTCAAAAATCCACAACTGGGACCAACTGTACTTAGCTTATGATGAGTCTGCAGCCATCTCTGAATATTGTATCATCTTAGAAAGACTATGTGGCATGCATTCAGTTCAATTCCTGAGGCTCAGAAAATGAGCACTCTGGTTACACGACTGACTTGAACATATTCAATAAGATGCCTTTGGCTGATGTTTCAATTCATTATAAATCCAAGGATTTGGTTTTAAAACAGTTTAAGATTGCATCTGAAACTTACAGGGTGAAATTTAGATCCCTTACGAGAGGGGCTGGGGTAAATAATGTGGCTTATGTTAACCAAATGGAAAGCCCTGCTAGATAAGTGGGCGAGAGGGAAAGGAATTGTAAGCTTGTAGGACATGTGTGATTTAATTGTTCAGGAACAAGTCTAAGAGGGGCAGCCATGTTAGTCTGTAACTTTAAAAACAACATATTGTCTTGTGGCACCTTAGGGTACGTCTAGACTACAGGCTTTTGTCTACAGAAATTTTGTCGACAGAGAGGGTATGTCTAAACTACATGACTACGTTGACGGATGAGTTGCACCTCAGCAAGTCTGCAGATTACACTAAGCCAAGGGAAGAGATGACGAGCAAGACGACTGAATCACACAACCACAGCCTGTGTGTGGGTCTGTGACTAGGAACTTCCAGATCCCACTGTCCTGTTCCCATTGCCACTCTCCGATCACCCTCGGACTTTTGACTTGTGCAGGTGTTTCCCCCAAAACTGGAAGATGCCTGTGTGAGACTTCTCTTAATATGGGGAGACTGGTGCACAACAGTCACCTCTGTCCTTGACAGATAGAGGGCTTGAAACCAATGGATGGACACAACAACAACTGGAGGTCCTCTGTCTGCTGCAGCCTTTATCCGCCTTTCCAGCCGCTGTAACATTACACAACAGATTCACCTCCATTGTGCAATTATCCTCCATCTGCTCTGCTGTCGAGGACTTCTTAGATCATACTTTGTCTGGAACCTCACCCTCGACTGTTCTGCCATTGGTGACCCCTGTTCTTCCATCAGTGACCCTAAGGGAGTACATGACTCCAGGCAGCATAGCTCCTGGGGTCATTGGAACACACAAGCCTCTCCACCACTACAAGGTGATGATCTATGGAGGGGCGGGGGGAGGGGGAGCGGGGAGGAATAAGAAGCAGGTAACTCATGACATTTCTGCTTCCCAGACAATGGCTACTTATTGCACAGGATTTATAAAACTGGTTAATTCAAAGTCAGGCAGGAAATACATGGAGTCTGCCAGGGTGACTAGGCAAGACATCCCTGCATGGAGGGACACTGGGGTTATGTCTTCAGTCTGGAGGGATCTGATTAAGGAACAAGATAGCTTCCTTGGGGACTTGGCTGAATTTGGTGGTTCAGAGAGGGCAAAACCACGCTAAGTTCATTGTTGCTACTGTGTCTGAAAAATGTGCACAATTTATTTTGGAAAATGACTTTTCTGAGGTGGCTGAATCCATCCCAGGACTTGTTAGCAGCAGCAAAAAGAACTCAAATCCCAGACATAAAGCCACACGGACTATAGAGTAAATAGGAGCTCGTCTCTTGAATTCTTCTCCAGGTGGGCTAGGCAATTTGTAACATTGGGGGGAGGGGGAGGGAAATGTAGAGAAAGCAAACCCTAGTCCTGAGTTTGCCTAGCATCTATCCAAGCTGTCCAGGAGGAGGAGAGATGCAGCAGGAGGCAGGCTCAAACCTGGGATGTACAGAGACCTGTGTTTGGAAGAAAAGATTCAGGAAGAGGCCTTATAACTGAAGTTATTAAAGCCTGATAACTGAAGGTCTTTGGTCTGTTTTCACGTATAACCACTTAAATCCTACTTATTATATGTAACAAAAATACGTTTGTTTATTATCAAGCTCAGTGTAAATAATTGTTACCTGGGGTAGGAACCACTGTGCATGTCTGTCTTTCATTGATAAAGGGGGCTGACCTTATGGGCTTCTCTTTTACACAAAGTAAGGCAGATTTATTTGCGGTTTTGGTCCTCTTTGGGGACTGTATTCCTGGGTGCTGAACTCTTATAACTGCACCCTCCCAGAGCTGAGCTGGATCAGTGTCTCTGGTACTTTTCTAGGGGGCAGAAACCCCAATTCAGTGCCTTGGCTGATGGACACCAGCGCTTCTGTCTCAGGAGGACAGGTCCCCAGAGGGCAGGAAGGTGGGCATCAGTGGCTTGATCAGCATACTGGGGGAAAACCCAAAGGGGATTTCTGTGATCCAACACATCACACTGATGACTTTATTGGAAGCCTGTTGTTCAGTGGAGGATGTGACTGTTACTAAAGAATATTGTTGGGGAAATGGACTTTCAAACCTTGATAGGCAAATTTCATGCTCCAACACTGATCATAAATACTACGGATATTATCAGTCCCTGAGCATGAAGAGCTGTTCTACTAAGATGAGAATTTAGCAATCACAGTGCTGTACTTCAGAGCTAGTAATTAGAAGTATTGCTTTCTAAGGGTATGGCTACACTAGCCCCCTAGATCAATCTAGGAAGGCTAATGAGGGCGACCGGAATTGCAAATCAAGCCCGGGATTTAAATATCCCGTGTTTGATTTGTATGTTCCCAGCCGGTCGCCATTTTAGAAATTGACTAGCCTGAAGTAACTGCCCACGTCTACACGCGGCAGTGAAATGGGATTCCGGAATAAAGCCCTAAATCGAATTAGGTGGCATTCCTCGTGGAATGAGGTTAACCACCTAATTCGATTTAGGGGCTTTATTCTGAAATCCCGTTTCACTGCCGCATGTTGACGCGGGCAGTTACTTCGGGCTAGTCAATTTCTAAAATGGCGACCGGCCGGGAACATGCAAATCAAGCGCGGGATATTTAAATCCCGGGCTTGATTTGCAATTCCGGTCACCTTCATTAGCCTCTCTAGATCAATCTAGGGGCTAGTGTAGACGTACCCTAAGGGCTCTGCTGTCTGTTAGACAGAGACAGCCCTTACATTAGAGGAAGCACAAAGCTGCCCCTTCACAGTGGGACATCCAGTTCACAGCACAGGGGAAGTAAATCAATGCTACTCCACTTTAGGGAGTGTAGTATATGCCCCTGTGTGACAGACCGGGCCGAGTCTGGGCACAGCTGAGGGCATCTGCTCAGCGAATTTCTCAAACTCAGGGCTCATTACAGCCCCAGACTGGAAACCTTCCCAAATAGGCCACAAACCAGTCATGCCGAATGCTTCAGCTGCCAATCTAGCCAGCCAAAAGCCTCACGAGCAAAACCCCTCTGACACTCCAGCTCTTCCTGTGCCCCAATCAGCCCCAGGCCTAACACACAGGTGAGGGGTTATAGAACCCAATCTCACCCACCCCAAACGGGTTCTTCCAGTCCCAAGAAACCAGCCACAGTTCCCAGGTCAATTTACACTGTGGATCACAAGACCGCGCTGAGCCAATCCTTTAGAATCTACAGTCTAAAGGTTTATTACTAAAGGAAAGAAAAACATGAGAGTAAGGTTGTTAAAGAAAATACACTACATGCATCAAATCATCCAGTTCTCAATACAGGCTCTTAGCAGAGCTTGTGGAATGAGGAGTAACAGTTAATTCGAACTAAGGAGTTAGTTCGAATTAATGTTTAACTGCCGCGTCTAGGAAGTTAGTTCAAACTAAGGGGGATTTAAAAATGGCAGCGCCCGGGAACATGCAAATGAAGCCCAGGATATTTAAATCCCGGGCTTCATTTGCAACGCCGGTTGCCCTCATTTGCCTACCTAGCTCGAACTAACGAGCTAGTGTATACATACCCCAGGAGATCAACAGCAGCTGTTGGCTCACAGCAAGGGCTATCACTAATGGCTGCATAAGAGTTGCTTTAGGAAGCAATACACACAGTGGTGTGGACAGGGTTATTTTTGTCTCGTTTGGGTTGGGTTTTTAGGAGTGGAATGGAAGGCTGGTTGATTTCAGTGGCAAGCATGCAGAATGGTTTGGTTTTGTGCTTGATGTGGTTGGCCCTTGCTAATTACAGTTTTGTACACATCTCTGCTTACCTTTGGATAGGCAGGAAACAAATTGTCATATAGTGTAATAATTGAAGCACCCTGAGCAAGACTCCTTGGACAACATCAGCAATGCCTTTTAGTAGGGTAATGAGACGTAAAGGTCTTAAGCAAAGCTGGGCATTCTTTGTCTTTCACAGAGACTTTTTTAACAGGACCTACATTTACCACAGCACCTTACTCTGAGGCTATGTTTATACTGCTGGCTTTTGCCGGCAGAGAGTATGCTAATGAAGCTCTCTGCCCAAGGCTTTTTGCACAAAAACAAGCAGTGTAGATGAATCCATTTTGTGCAAGATCCTGTATACCTCCTTTTTTGAGGCATAAGGATCTTGTGCAAAGGGAGTTTTTGCACAAAATGGACCCGTCTACACAGCTAGTTTTTGTGCAAAAACCTCTTTCGCAAAAAGCCTTGGGTGGAGAATATGCTAATGACAGCATGACAAATGCTAATGAGTGCTTCATTAGCATATTCGCTAACGGCAAAAGCCAGCAGAGTAGATGTAACCTGAAAATGGTGAGACAGAAATTTGAATAGCATCAGACATGGTACTCTTTAGTGCAGGCAGTTTAGATCTTTGGCCTTTTATCTGTGAAAGGGAGTCCCCAAAATTACAAGTATTAATTGTGATGGCCTCCTACTATTACATGATCTAATTATCTTTTCACTTATATCAGCGTATATGAGGAATGACTGCACTGAAGTAAATATTGTTACACTAGGGTGAAGCAAATTAGGCCTTGACAGTTTAGCCTGGGGGCTAGAATATGATCTCAGCTGTACTAGTGTGAATTTGATGCCATTCTCTTTAATGGAGATATTCTGATTTATTCTGAAATGGCTAGGAGCAGAATGTGGTCTATCATCCTTTCAATATTAAAATCTTGCAAGCGTTCTTACAATTGAGCTTACTTACAGTATAAGCAGACTACGTAACCCTAAATTTGTGACTAAAAGATCCATGATCGACCAGCAGGCAGAGCTGGGGGAGGAGAGAGGGAGTGCTGGGTTTAGGGTGGCCTCAGGGCCCAGCCTTCCCCAGCAGCCAGTGTTTGGGAAGAGCCAGTCAGGAGCAAGCTTAGCTCCGGGCCCTCCCTGGCTGAGAGTGGGATTGGCAAGCATAGTGTGCAGGGGGTGCTGCCCTCTTGTTCATTCTTTAATGTGTTACTTCTCCTACCGTTGCGTGCTGTCAAGCTGCACTTCATTTATGTGAAATGAGTTTGAAAAAAACAGGGTCTCAGCCCAGCAGCTGTTCTTGAGCCTGTTGTGGTCCGGGTGATGGGTGGGAAAGCAGCTGTTCTTGATGGCATGGTAACTAGCCTGGATGTGATGGTCGTCTGTCTGCTGAACTGGGACAACAAGACGTCCCATATCCCACCCAGGTGAGAAAGCAGCCCTCGGTAGGGATAGTGCTGCTTTCTTTGGAATGAGAAGGGAAGGGAAAATAATCCATACATGCAACTTGTTCCAATGTATTCCTGTCAGTTAACTGTGATATCCAATTTTGCAGTCACAAGAAAAAATCAATATCTAAACCGAAGCTGCACTTTCCATGCTGGAATATACGTGCATTTCTTGCAGAACATTAATCATTGGTAGAGAACTTGCATGTGATAACATCACTATCACAGCCTTACATGAAACATACCATATCTGGCACCAGCCAGTTCACAGAACTTGGAATAGGCTATTCAAAATATTGTGTGGGTTAGCCTGATGGGCATCCAAGACAAGCAGGAGTTGGCTTCGCCATCAGGACGTCACTACTTTGAATCCCAGCCACGTGCCATCAGCCCAAGGCAAAGCTTAGACAGAGGCAGAGACAGTGCCTTGTACTTGTTAGTGCACATGCACCCACTTTGCCTGCTGCAGAGGATGACAAGGTGGTCTCTTCAGGACCTTTTAAATCCAAGCTATATATATTTTGCGATTTTAATGCGAGAGAGGACTGCACCATGTGGCTAGAGATGCTTGGACATCATAGTATTGGAAGCAAGAACTCAGATGGCCCCCTCCTTCTTACACTTGTGCACAGCATGAGCTTGCTATTGCAAGCACATTCTTCCAACAGGCAAACAAAGGGGTTCCCTTTGGATGCACCCTCAGTCTAAGCATTGGCATATGAATGACTACTTCATTACCACGAGGGCAGGAGACTAGACTCGATGACCTCTCGAGGGCCCTTCCAGTTCTAGTGTTCTGTGAGTCTAGGATTACAAAACAAAAAGATCTTTCTGATGTTGACCCATGCAATGCTTTTGTTCTAACAACTCCATGGTACCCCGTGTCTGCCTTTGTCTGCCAAACATCATCATTCTGCTGTCTGCTGGAAAACATTGGGTGTAGATAAACTTGAAATGCCTGAGACACAAGCATTGCTTCATCTCAGTCGTGACACTTTCTTAGTCATGAATAGTGAACGTCCAGAGGAGCCATCCACTATTAAGAAGGACTGGATTAACACCAAGGACACAACCTACAAAACTGCACTCAGTCTACTAGGTTTCCAAAAATACAATCACAAGGACTGGTTTAATGACAAAGACGGAGATGCTCGAGCTCTCCTTGATAAGATGCATGTGACACACTGGGTCTGGATCAACAGTAAGGAAAATCAGCATACATTGGAGCTAAACAGAAGGCACAAGTCAAATTAGGGCAAATGAAAGAGGACTGGTGGGAATATAAAGCAGTCAAGTTTCAAGACACTGCTGCTAGACATAGTTTTAAAGCATTGTATGACAGGCTGAAGACGGGCGCTGCTGGCTCCAGATCAGGGTGCTCTGCTATGGCAGCACTCTAGTTATACATAGAGCTAAGATCCTTGACCACTGCACTGAACATTTCAGCAACGTATTAAACCAGATGATAACTTTTGGCAGCAGCGTTTCTGAA
The DNA here is from genome assembly GCF_052426305.1 of Pelodiscus sinensis. Taxonomy (NCBI): domain Eukaryota; kingdom Metazoa; phylum Chordata; order Testudines; family Trionychidae; genus Pelodiscus; species Pelodiscus sinensis. Next base: position 20,886,871 of record NC_143059.1, on the reverse strand, counting down.
GAGAATCCTTAGTGGACTAATGATTGACAGCTGGTTAACCACCAGCTCTTGACAAAAAGCTGTCAAGCAGGCACCTGGCAGTGACCCAATTCCATCAGCGATTTCTAAAGTTGATGGTGGCCAGCTGATATGCCATCTCACGGTTTATTTATCACCATTTGGGAGAAAGAGCAAGTCCCCCAGGACTTTAAAGATACCTTGATTGTACACATATCCCAGAGGAAAGGTGACCATGCACGCCTGATGCCACCAGGTCATCTCACTGCTGTCTATAGTTGGTAAGATCCTGGCCCGCATCTTCTCCAACTGGCTGTCACTACATGTATTCACAAATGGCATCTGTGATGTAGTAGGTGCTATCCACTCGCTGGTTGCTATGCTTGGGCTGTGGGCTGTGGGTGACCCCCACTGGCCTGTGTCTGTAAGTACTGTCCAGCAGGGGGTCACCCCTGAGCTCCAGCACATAGACAATGACCTGCCGGGGTTTCTCACCTGAACAAAGGAAGGGGTGTGGCTACCTGGGGGGATGTGTGTTCGGTGGTTTTGGGAGAAGCTGTTTTGGCAGGGATGACCTGAAGAGAGGAGACTAAGCTGAGTACTGAGGGGTCAGGAGCCTGTGGACCCCTACCCCAAGGGTAGGCCCTGACTCCTGTAACCACATCATGTCTATACTGTGCTTTATCCTGGAGAAGCAATAAACCCTCTCTATTCTACTGGCTGGTGGAGTCTCATCTTGCTGCGGATAGGGGTGCAAGATCAGGGGGTACTTGACACGCCATCATTCCTGTAAGTCAGTGTGGGCTTCATGCCAGTTGAGGCACTGCTGACAAGATGTTCACAGCCAGGCAGATACAAGAAAAATGTAGAGAGCAACATCAGGACCTCTATGTGATTTTCATTGACTGGACCAAGGCATTCGATATCGTCAGCAGAAACAGGCTTTGGGAAGTACATGGGCAAATGGGTTGTCTTGAAAAATGTATCAGTATAGTTTGGTCCTTTCATGGATCACATCCTTAACGATGCAGAGCTATCAACACCTTTTGAAATATCAAATGGTACAAAGCAAGCATCTATTCAGCATCTATCTATTTTTCAATTATGCTGTTAGCTGCTTCCAAGGATTACATATTTGGCATACCTATTCAGTTCCAAACAAACTGTAGTATTTTCACAAGACTGAAGGCCCAAAGTATTTTTTTTATTAAATTTGCATTTCAAACATAAGAGAGGTGGAGAGCATTCTGTTGGGAAATGACATCTGTGACACCAGCAGTAGTGGAGGCCCTCTGAGAAATGGTCCAATGGGGTGCAGAAAAGATGGTTAGATTAGGCTAACCATGGTAAGATATGGCATGGCTGTCCCACACAATCAGTTCATCTAATTTAATATGTATAGTGCTGCTGACCAGTGCTGTCTCTCACCTAAAATCAGTTTTACCGTTGACCAGTATTTTCAAATACAGAAGAATTGTCTGCATGTTATGCTAACCTAACCAATCATGAAGTCACTAGTTTATTTCTAACAGGACAATAACATTGTGCTGACATTAAGGGTATGTCTACACTAGCCTCCCTAGTTCGAACTAGGGAAGCTAATGTAGGCAATCAAAGTTGCAAATGAAGCCTGGGATTTAAATATCCCACGCTTGATTTGTATCTTCCTGGACGGTCGCCATTTTTTAAATGTTCAAGTCCGGACTAACTGCCCGCGTCTACACATGGCAGGTACCTGGTAGTTCGAATTAAAGTCCCTAGTTCGAACTACCTGTTAAACCTCCTTGCAGGAGGATTTGCAACTTCGAATGCCTACATTAGCCTCCCTAGTTCCAACTAGGGGGCTAGTGTAGACATACCCTAAGATATTAAATTGTCTCATAAAACATTTGGTTTATTTTTTACAGCTAGTCATAACTTTAATTATATCAGAAGTTTGGCAAATCAAGGGTGAACATGTGGATGCTCTGGCATAAAGCTGCAATGTTTGGATTGCTGACAGTGCAGGAAAATATGTTAATATCATAATATCTGACCTCACTGACATTTTCATCAATTTAATAAAACATTTCTAGTTCTGTAGGGTTGTATTATATCCTCCTTTAAAAATCAATTAACTGCTGGACCAGAATATTTGGCAGGATCTCTTTACAGATATTCTGCTTTGTTAAGCTCCCCGGCTGTCCTATCTGGCTGTTGAGTTCTTTTGAAGATCTGACTCATTATTTCTAGAACTGTACTCACAGGACCAGCTATCTTATTACTCCTGTAGTAATCATGTAAGGGGGTCAAATGAAGCTCTCCTTTCACTTATGTGGTTATACTATCCCAAACTATTCCCAGGAATTTGTATTCACTCACTTTTCAGAGTAAAAAATACCAGTCAGAAAAAGTTTGGACATTTAGACATTGTCAACATGAGGATATGTACAATGGACATTTCAAGTAATTAATGTTACTATCTATTCATGATGGTGGATGTGTGAAATCCCTTTCGTGCAGGTGGAGACTTAGCTGGAACTTAATTTTTGTGTGGGCCATGTGCACAGGAGAAAATGTAATTAGTCAAAAGGTATCCTGTTAAAGATTTGCAACAGCAACCACTATACCAGCTCACTTTGCCTGTTCCAGGCTGGGTTCTTGCCAGATGTTCACATAACTGCATGAGAACTGATAAACTGCAGAACACAGATTGAAGAAAATGTCTGAGTAATGCTAAATTCAGAACTTTGGAGAGAGCACTATAATGGAGCATTACTTAGTAAACATATAGGCTGTGTCTAGACTGGCAGGTTTTTCCACAAAAGCAGTTGCTTTTGCGGAAAAACTTGCCAGCTATCTACACTGGCCGCTTGAATTTCCGCAAGAACACTAACGATCTCATGTAAGAAATCAGTGCTTCTTGCGGAAATACTATGCTGCTCCCGTTCAGGCAAAAAGTCCTTTTGAGCAAAAGGTTTTGCACAAAAGGGCCAGTGTCGACAGCTGAGATTTGTTTTGCGCAAAAAAGCCCCGATCGCGAAAATGGCGATCAGGGCTTTTTTGCGCAAAGCGCGTCTACATTGGCAAGGACGCTTTACAGCAAAAAGTGCTTTTGCGGAAAAGTGTCCATAACAATCTAGACACTCTTTTCCGCAAATGCTTTTAATGGAAAACTTTTCCATTAAAAGCATTTGTGGAAAATCATGCAGTCTAGACGTAGCCATAGGGTGCGTCTAGACTGGCAAGATTTTGTGCAAAAGTGGCCACTTTTGTGCAAAAACTTGCCAGCTGTCTACACTGGCCGCCTGAATTTGTGCAAGAGCACTGACTTGGTAATGTACAAAATCAGTGCTTCTTGCGCAAATACTTTCACGCTACCGCTCGGGAAAAAGCCCTCTTGTGCAAGAATACTTGCGCAAGAGGGCCAGTGTAGACAGGGAAGAACTGTTTTGTGCAAAAAAGCCCTGATGGCTAAAATGGCGATCGGGGCTTTCTTGAGCAAAATCACATCTAGACTGGCCACGGATGCTTTTGCGCAAAAGCATCCTTGCCAATCTAAATGCTCTTTTGCGGAAATACTTTTAACGGAAAAACGTTTCCTTTAAAAGTATTTCCACAAAATCATGCCAGTCTAGACGTAGCCATAGCATCATATAAAAAAATTCTGCATGCTGATCGGCTGACAAAACATTCCAAGTGGTGTTATCTCACCATACTACAATTTCTGAAAATTCATAATAGCAATAGTCAAATTGTCAAATAGGGCAGATACTTACACACTTGTATGATTATATTCAGAGGCACAGTTAGCTTGATCACAAGGGTAAATCAGCTTTAATAGGCATCGTAGGTGCATGCAGGCAGCCTTAGTAGCTACTGTGCCATGTATGCAAATCAGTGGTAACTTCCTGTGCACAGATAGATATAGAACTGTAAACAACTGTAGAATAACCCTTTTTGAAAAATTGGCCCATAGTCACCAGCACAACCCATGCAGTTTGTGTATCAACTAGTTGGATCAAATGTAAGGAATATATGCCTAAGTACCAACCCTTGAAAGCTAAGACTGCTTAAAAACTGAAAACATTAATTAAAAAATTCAGAAACTCAGCTTGTTAGAAAAAACTCAGAAACTCAGCTTGTCTTTATATTATTAGCAAATACTAAGGATATCATTGTTGTTCTACAAACTTCAAGAACTACAAAAAGTGTTCTTGAGCAAGAGGACATATCCCTGAGTGGGAGCATCAGAGTATTTGCGAAAGAAGCACTGATTTTGTACATTACAACATTAGTGTAATGTACAAAAAGTAAAGTGTTCTTGCGCAAGAGGCCAGTGTAGGCAGGTAACATCAATTTCTTGCGCAAGAAAGCCCAATGGCTAAAATGGCCATTTGAGCTTTCTTGCGCAAGAGAGCGTCTACACTGGCACGGATGCTTTTGCGCAAAAGCAAATCTTTTGTGCAAAGGCACATGCCAGTATAGACGCTCTCTTGTGCAAATACTTTTAACGGAAAAACTCTTCCGTTAAAAGTATTTGCGCAAAATCATGCCAGTGTAGACGCTGCACATAGTCATTCGAACTTGCAGATGAAGCCCAGGATTAAAATATTTGCATGTTCCTGGGTGCCGCCATTTTTAAATGCCCCGTAGCTACACGCGGCACGGGCTAGGTAGTTTGAATTAAAGCTCCTAATTCAAACTACCTTTACTCCTCCTTGCATTCATTTGCAATTTTGAATGACTACATTAGCCACCCTAGTTCGAATTAGGGTGGCAGTATAGACATACCCTCAGTCTATAAGATGCCACAAGACTTCTCGTTGTTTATGCAGATTCAGATTAACCTCTCTGATACTTCTAAACCTTTAATCATTTTTGTTGATCTTCTCTTTACCTTCTCCAATTTCTCCACATCTTTCTTGAAATGTGGTGCCCAGAATTGGACACAATACTCCAACTGAGGCCTAATCAGTAAAAAATAGAGCGGAAGAATGACTTCTTGTGTCTTGCACACAATACTCCCGTTAATGCATCTCAGAATCATGTTTGCTTTTTTTGCAACAGCATCACACTGTTGGCTCATTTTTTAGCTCGTAGTCAACTATGACCCCTAGATCCCTTTCTGCAGTACCTTTTCCTAGACAGTCGCTTCCCATTCTCTGTGTGTGAGACTGATTGTTCCTTCCTAAGTGAAGTCCTTTGCTTTTGTCCTTATTAAACTTCATCCTATATATCTCAGACCATTTCTCCAGTTTATCCAGATCATTTTGAATTATGACCTTATCTTCCAAAGCAGTCACAACTCCTCCCAGCTTGGTATAATCTGGAAACTTTATAATTGTACTCTCTCTGTGCCATCATCTAAATCGTCAATGACATATATTGAACAGAGCCTGTCTTAAAACTGACCTCTGGGGAACGCCACTTGTTATGCACTTCCAGCTTGACTGTTAACCATTAGTAACTGTTCTTTGAGAATGGTTATCTAGCCAGTTATTCAGGTTATATTTCCTTAGCTATTTCCAAGATATTTAGATATTTCACTAGATGTATTTTAGAGATACAGGTTGGATCTCCCTAGTCTAGAACCGTCAGGATCTGACTAGTCCCGAATTAATTTTCAGGACCAGGGGAGGTGTGGCCCCTGCAACCAGCTTGAGCCAGCCAGTCTCCTGCCTCTGGCCCTCTCTAACACCTCCCCAGCTGGTCTGTCCACCCTGCTGCCACTGGCCCCTGACCTGGACTGCCCTGAGTGTTAGGGTTCTCCAGCTCCTGGCTCTGTGCTGCAGAGCCAGGTTTTCCAGCTCTGTGCTGCCATGGGCTTTCTTGGTTCTCTGGCCCCCTTCCATGTCCTGCTGCAGGCTGCCAGGGTTCCCCAGCTCTGCACTGCTACAGGCAGCCAGGCTTCTTCAGCCCCCGGCCCCATGTTGCCATGGGTTGCTGGGGTTCTCCGGTCCTGCCCCAGCACTTTTATTTTTGGTTCTGGACATCCAACACTCCAGTAATCTGAAGAAGTTTGCTGTGCCCAAGAAAGCTCATGATACCATCTACATGTTTTGTTAGTCTATAAAGTGCTGCCAGACCATTTGTTGTTTTTTAAGTTTATTCTGTACAAACTAACTCGGCTACCCCCTGAAATTTTTGAACTAGAGTAGACAGGCTGCTGGCATTCAGCAGCATTCCTCTGCTCTCCTCCTCACTCCATTCATCCCAATAACTCCCTACTTCTGGGCTATAGCCCAGGCCCACACTCTGTCTATATCCTGCAATTGTGGAGATGAGTTTCTATAGAGTAGAGCACTCTCACGGGCACTAAAATGTCAGTGGTGGGATTGACATGGACAAGAATTTGAGGGTAGGGTATTGTGGAACACAGGGAGATGATGAAAACATTTGCAGGTGATTCCTTTCTGACAATGTCTTCCTAAGACAGATATGATATAATCGTAGAAGCAAAGATTTAGAAGGGTCTACAAAGATCATTTAGGCTAACCCTCTGCCAAGATGGAGGTAGCATGCACAATTAAATAGAGTAGCTATGTTTTTTTCTCCCTCTTTGGACTTCTGTTGTGACTGGTCAGCTCCTTCTTTTAATAGGGTGGTCTGTTGCACCACCAGAATCCATAACTTTCACATGACTTACGCAATTTGAAAGGCTATAGATATTGTTGCTTGGATTGGGTTCAGAGTGCATTAACTTAAAACCCCCCAAACGTTAGCCCTTAATTAGTTGTACCTGACACTCTGGGGTTAACTAGAGAGAGCAGAGAAAACAAATCTCTTTAACAATATTGTCATCTTCTGAGTCCAGCAAAGAGGCAAAGATGCTACCTTATATATTTTTCATTAGAATAGGAGTTTACATTTTTGTTTTCAAACTGTATGCTGTCATATTTTTTTAATTATTCTGCCATTACATAAATATTCATAAATACTACCTGAAACAATATTACATATAGGGTCAATTCTGTTCTCAGTCACATGGGTATAAATGAAATCCCATACTTCTCATTTTTAAAAAGAATATACTTGTTTATGGTTTCTTTTTAGGTAACTAAACAAGAGAGGAGTCTTATGAAGCCCCTTTATGACAGATACAGAATTATCAAGCAACTGCTTTCAACACCATCTTTGATTACAACAATTGTAAGTTGGAAAGAATTAATATTTATTGTAAAGAAGCTACAAGAGATTTTGAGCTGTGTTTTGTATGGAAAAATGTAAAAAACAGCAAATAGACTAGTAGCACCTTAAAGACTAACAAAACATGTAGATGGTATCATGAGCTTTCATGAGCACAACCCACTTCTTCAGATGATCAGCTTAGGGATAGAAGTGGGTTGTGCTCATGATATCATCTACATGTTTTGTTAGTCTTTAAGTCCATTAGTTGTTTTTTTACATTTTTCCTGTTATAGACTAACTCAGCTACCCCCTGAAGCTTGAGTTTTGTATGTCAGTTTAGTGACATTCTAATCACAATTGCACATGAAGAGCTTATAGAGATTTTATTGATCAAGTCAGACAGTTGATATTTCAAAGGGAATAAACATTCCACATGATTCAACCCCAAACATGCCAGAGGTCATGATGCAAAAGATCAATTTCTGAATCAATCAGTGTGCATGGGAGGGAGGGATCAAATGAGGGAGTTCAGATTTTATCTTTCACCATTACAAACAATTCTACATAAGAAAATAAAAGCTATGTCCATCTGTATTGTATTGTTAATGTATCTGCCTCCATCTATGATTGTTCAAAATACGTTCATCACCACTCAGAACATTAATATATTAGCATAGCATTTGGATCAACTCTATGCCAGTGTGAAAGAAAGACAGCAGGAAAGAAAGGAAAGGCTTTTCATGTATGAGATTCTGATTCTTAAATAACAATTTTTTAAAATTTACATGTTAACATTGATAAGGTAGTTTGCCTGGGAGTTCACATTAGGGGAGCCCCACAGATGTTGGAGGGTCTTTCTCTTTCTCCTCCCCTTTAGGTTTCAGGGTGCGATCAATACAACATCCGAGGAGTCTCTTGGAAGGAAGGCAGTACGGATAGAAAGATCAGCTGTTGTGACCTGCACAGCATTTGCCATGTTTGTCTTCCTCCCAGAGCATAGAAAATAATTTGTCTGTACAAGTGCAAGCTGATCTCCATGTTGGAAGATAAAGTTAAAGTATCAACCCTGTGTTCCATCAGAGAAAATGAAGACTTTCCGGATAGAAGTCAGAAACTTATACTGCAGGTACAGGATGCAGAAGAAAGAGATAGAACAGTGCAGAATGGGGAAGAAAATTGGCAGCATGTGACCTCCAGGAGGAGAAAGACAATTCGGGTATCCCCAATCCAGACAGAGGTAAATAATCACTTTCAGGCTCTCTGCACAGATACTACGGTGGAGAATGCTTTGGCAGAGACCTCTGAGGGAAGGGATGAGAAGGAGACTCCATCAACCAGAAGGCATGGGATGCACAGTCCTAGGGATGCAGCTTCCATGACCACTACTCCCAAGAGAAGGAGACCAGTGGTGGTGGTTGGGAACTCCCTCCTAAGGGAGACAAAGTTATGCATTTCTTGTCCAGACCAGGAAACTTGAGAGGTGTGGTGCTTGCCTGGAGCTAGAATTCGGAATGTGCCTGAGAGTCTTCTGAAACTAATCAAGCCCTCAGTCCACTACCCCTTCATACTTCTCAATGTAGGACCAATGATACCATGAAGAATGACCTTGAGCAGGTCACGGCAGATTATGTAGGGCTGAGAAGAAGAATCAGGGAGTATGAAGTGCAAGTTTTCTTGTCCATCCTCCCTGTTGAAGGAAAAGGCCCAGGTAGGGTACCATAGAATTTTAGAAGTAAATGAACGGTTGTGCAGGTGGTGTCAGAGAGAGGGCTTTGACCATGGGACTCTGTACTGGGCACAAGGATTGCTAGGAAGAGATGGGATCTACCTAATGAAGAGAAGGAAGAGCATCTTTGTGGGCAGGCTTGCAAACCTAGTGAGGAGGGCTTTAAACTAGGTTCTTTGGGGGATAGTGACCTAAGCTCTGAGGTAAGCGGGGAAATGGGAAGAAACACAAGGAGGAAGGTGCAATGGGGAGGACCCCCGATTCGAACTGAGATGGTTGAGCAATAACATAGTTATCTAAGGTGTCTGTACATGAACACAGGAAGCCTGGGAAACAAGCAGGAAGAATTGGAAGTCCTGACATAGTCAATGAACTATGATGTGACTAGAATAACGATGACTTGGCGGGCTGACTCACATGATTTGAGCAATATCATAGAAGGGTATAAACCATTCAGGAAGGATGGGTGGGGAAAAAAGGAGGAGTTGCACTGTATGTAAGAGAGCAGTATGATTGCTCAGAGCTCCAGTATATAAAGGGAGAAAAGTGTGTTGAGAGTCTTTGGATTAAGCTTAGACGTGGGAGCAACAAAGGTGATGTTGTGGTTGGTGTCTGCCATAGACCACTGGATCATGTGGATGAGGTAGATGACACATACTTCAGACAACTAAGAGAATCTTCCAGATCACAGGTCCTGGTTCTCATGGAGGACTTTAATCATCCTGACATCTGTTGGAAGACCAATACAGCAGTACACAGACAATCCAGGAAGTTTTTGGAAAATGTTTGAGGTAACTTCCTGGTACAAGTGCTGAAGGAATCAACCACGTGCCATGTGCAGCTTGACCTGTTGCTCACAAACAGGGAGGAATTAGTAGGGGAAGTACATGTGTGTGGCAAACTGGGCAGCAGTGATCATGAGATGGTCGAATTCAGGATCCTGACCAAAGAAAGAAAGGAGAACAGCAAAATACAGACTCTGGACTTCATAAAAGCAGACTTTGACTCACTAAGAGAACTAATGGGCAGGATCCCCTGGGATGCTAACATGAGGGGGAAAGGAGTCCAGGAGACCTGGCATTTTAAAGAAGACTTATTGAAGGCATAGAAACAAACCATCCCGATGTGCAGTAAGAAAAGCAAATATGGTAGGTGACCAATTATCTTAGCAGTGAAATCCTTGGTGAGCTTAAACACAAAAAGGAAGCTTACAAGAGGTGGAAACTTGGACAGATGACTATGGAGGAGCATAAATATATTGCTTGAGAATGCAGCGATGTAATCAGGAATGCTAAAGCGCAATTCAAATTGCAGCTAGCAAGGGATGTGAAAGGTAACCAGAAAGGTTTCTACAGGCATGTTAGCAATAAAAGAGTGATCGGGGAGGGTGTGGAACCCTTCCTGGATGAGGGAGGTAACCTAGAGACAGATGATGTGGGAGAAGCTGAAGTACTCAATGCTTTTTTTGTCCTGGTATTAGACTGCTGCACGAGGCAGCAGAGTCTGGAAAGGAGGTGTGCAGCCTTCGGTGGAGAAAGAACAGGTTCAGAATTATTTAGAAAAGTTGGACATACACAAATCCATGGGGCCGGATCTAATGCATCCGAGAGTGGTGAGGGAGTTGGCTAATGTGATTGCAGAGCCATTGACCATTATCTTTGAAAATGCATGAAGATCGGGAGAGGTCCCAGACAACTGGAAAAAGGCAAATGAAGTGCCCATCTTTAAAAAAGGGAAGAAGAACAATCCATGGAATTACAGACTAGTCAGCCTCACCTCAGTCCCTGGAAAAATCATGGAGGGGATTTTCAACGAATCCATTTGGAAGAGAGGAAAGTAATCAGGAATAGTCAACATTGATTCACCAAGGGCAAGTCATGCCTGACTTATTTATGACAAGGTAACTGGCTCTGTGGACATGGGGAAGTCAGTGGATGTGATGTACCTTGATTTTAGCAAAGTTTTTGATACTGTCTCTCTCAGTATTCTTGCTAGCAAGCTAAGGAAGTATGGATTGGATAAATGGACTGTAAGGTGGATAGAAAGCTGGCTAGATGGTTGGGCTGAACGAGTTAGTGATCAACAGCTCGGTGTCTGGTTGATGGTCGGTTTCACGTGGAATGTCGCGGGGTCAGTTCTGATGGTGGTTTTGTTCAACTTCTTTATTTATGACCTGGATGAGTTGCACCCTCAGCAAGTCTGCAGATTACACTAAGCCAAGGGAAGAGATAGATATGTTAGAGGGTAGAGATAGGGTCCAGAGTGACATAGAGAAATTGCAGGTTTGGGCCAAAAGAAATCTAATGAGGATCAACAAGGACACTTGTTGGACTTGGAACAGAAGAATCCCAATCATTGTTACAGGCTGGGGACTGACTGGCTAGATAGCAGTTCAGCAGAAAAGGCCTTGGGGATTCTAGAGGATGAGAAGCTGTATATGAGTCAAGGGGGTGCCCTTGTAGCCAAGAAGGCTAATGGCATTTTAAAAGCAGGACTATGTAGCACTTTAAAGACTAACAAGATGGTTTATTAGATGATGAGCTTTCGTGGGCCAGACCCACTTCCTCAGATCAAATAGTGGAAGAAAATAGTCACAACCATATATACCAAAGGATACAATTAAAAAAAATGAACACATATGAAAAGGACAAATCACATTTCAGAACAGAAGGGGGATGCGGGGGGGGAGGGGAAGGTAAGTGTCTGTGAGTTAATGATATTAGAGATGAGGAAAGGTAAATGTCTGTGAGCTAATGGTATTAGAGGTGATAATTGGGGAAGTTATCTTTGTAATGGGTTAAGAAAGACCCCAACTACCTTACCCAAAGACCCCAACAGACACTTACCTTCCTTCCCCCTCCTGCATTCCCCTCCTGTTCTGAAATGTGATTTGTCCTTTTCATATTTGTTCATTTTTTAAAATTGTATCCTTTGGTATATATGGTTGTGACTATTTTCTTCCA